>NC_137047.1:39873628-39908863 GCF_032717465.1 Coenobita brevimanus
TTGGAGAAGAGGTGGGAGATTTTAGGAAGGGAAGAGGTTGTGTAGATCAGATATTCATTCTTAGGTCTTTAGTGGAAAAGTTTCTAGAGAAGGGAAAGAAGTTGTATGAGGCCTTCATGGATTTGGAGAAAGCATATGACAGGGTGGATAGTCAAGGATTGTGGAAAGTATTAAGGATATATGGAGTAAATGAGATGTTGCTGAATGCCGTGAAAAGTATGTATCAGGGTGCTAAGGCTGCAGTGCTTGTGAATAGTGAACTGAGTGAATATTTCTATCTGAAAGTTGGACTGAAACAGGGATGTGCCATGTCCCCATGGTTGTTCAATTTGTATATGGATAAGGTTGTAAAAGAGATACAAGGTAGGGCAGTGGATGATGGAGCGACCCAAATAAGAGAGGGCAGTGTTTGGAAACTCCCTGTACTGTTGTTTGCAGATAATACTGTATTGTTAAGTGAAGACGAAGGGGAACTGCAAGGCTTGGTGAATGAGTTTGGGAGAGTATGTAGGAAACGGAATCTAAAGGTGAATGTAAGGAAGAGTAAAGTTATGGTCTCTGAGAGAAATGAAGTCACTGGATGTACAATGAGGATGGATGAGGAGGAAATGGAAAATGTGAGTACGTTTACGTACTTAGATACTGTGATGATAGGGATAGAAGTTTAGAGGGTGAAGTGCTTGAAAGGGTACAACAGGGATGAAAGGTTGCTGGTTCCTTGAAAACAATGATAAGGAAGAGGGAAGTGAGCATGGAGGTAAAAAAGTCACTGCATGACAGTATAGTGATACCAACTCTAACGCATGGAAGTGAAGCTTGGACCATGTTGGAAGGACACAAGTAAAGAATGAGAGCAGTGGGAATGAGTTATTTGAGAGATGCATGTGGAGTTCCATGGAGAGACAGACTGACAAATGAGGAAGTGAATGAGCGTTGTAGTGTGGACGTGGATGTGACAGAATGCGTTAGGAGAAATACACTGAGGTGGTTTGGCCATGTGGAGAGGATGGTGAGCGAATAACTAACGAGGAGAGTGTATGTGAGTGAGGTGGAGGAGAAGGAGAGGGAGAAGGAGGCCGAGGATGAGATGGAGGGATGGAGTGGAGAGGTATATGAGAGAGAAGAGTGTGAACTGGAAGCATGGCAGTGAAGTGGCATTGAACAGGGAGACATGGAGGCGGTTTGTCTGTGGCCATCCCTTACAGAACTGAGGCGTCTGGCAATAGAACGGATAGATGGACAGTTTGCCTACCAACATCGATGAACTTGAGATCGTGGTTTTCCATTCCTATTTGTATTCCTTATTGATTTCTAACAGTTTTCCAGCATTATTAGCAGCCTTGATGTATAAATTGGGCCGTCAAGGGAAAGATAACATATCACAGATTATGTCGGCATTCGTGTCTGTATTCCACTCTTGATCTCTGCCAGAAGTGGGAACTATTATGCTTGAGACATCTTGCGTTGGCTTTAGGGTCTGAGTGAAGTGACAGGACAAGAGGGTGGACCGCCACTGCCTTGTCGTCTGTAGATTCCCAGTGAGAATTCATTCCGCCGCTTCATCAGTGACTGGGAATAAGAAAGAGATAATGTCAGTTTGACTGGCGGGTCTTATAAGCATGAACAATTTATATCTAGTATCTTCAGCACATTGATGTCGTTCGATTAGTTATGTTTATTACTTCCTGTAGACTGTGATATAAAGAGACCGATGTTCAGAGATTAAAAGGTGTGTTTGTTATATAAGAACATAGGTGGAGAGTATGAAAGACTGTGTTTATTGTGATAAATGACAGTTTGGAAGTAAATTATATTTTGTGTTGTAAAATCAAGACAAAAGTAGAGAGAATAAAATATGTTGTTAATTGTTAATTTGAAATATAGACATATATGCAGGAATCATAGTAGATTCTGACTATTGTGACATTAAGACATGTAGAAAGTATATTTTACGTTTCCAGTGTGTTCGACCCCTCAGGAAGACGCAGTAGATGATGACATAGATACAACCACAGACCAGGTTAAAGTATGAGAAGATCCTGTACGCCCCGGCGAGGCCCTGGGCTGTGACCAGGTACCCACCAACGAAGGCCCCAGCAGCTCGCCCTGAGGAAGTGACGAGGATATAACCAGTTCATGGAGACAAGTGAATACAGTGCCTGGGAGAGATAACACAAGAGACAGCTGAAGGTATTTCTTTCTCTGACGCTTTTGACTTTAAGGAACTAGTCTACTATGTCCGAAAATGGACCCTAATAAAGAACTTAAGCTGCGTTTTCCCTCCTTCTCACCTCCTGCCAGTGATGGGGAGACGAAGACCAGAATGGTTACACTACATAACACCAAGGTATAGGGACGCTGGATGGGTATAGTTATAATTCTACAGTATGTAAGCGACACTTGGGAGGATACATGCACTGGAAAGGTGGCTGATGATGTATATAGCCTAACCAAAGAAGGTTGTCTCCCTCATCAGACGTCTGTGTTAATCATTATATGCAAATGACAAGGTAAAAAGGTGATCGTTTGTACACTGTGGGGAACTATGGGGTGTTGGTGTATGAAAATATAATCTCACTGGGCGATTACACATGGTGCAATGCCGTCTCGTATGGCCAACACATACAAAAACCCAAAACTGGTGTGGTTTAACCAAATAGCCTGACCGAACACTAGGGGAAATCAAAACAGGAAATATTTTCACTGAACCACAGAGTACTTTTTCTGATCCAGACGAAAGCAGATGTTTGTTTCCCATTACTCAGTTTTTGTTTTTGTGGTGACAGACTTTTCCTTAATAGTCACATACTGGATGAGGCACTTATATACAGTATGGAAGGATTTCTGTGATTCTACTTACATAAAATCAGAGTTAGATGAGGATAGTAAGTCAGTATAAATCTCGCTAATTAAACTTACTCTAGAGTAGGGGTGCCCAACCTTTTGACCTGGATGAGCACCTTCCCTATTCCGGGTAATTGAGCGAGCACTATTTCGGACTTGCAAATATATGGAATAATCAGTCAAAAAATCTGCAGTATTCACTGACAGAACCTAAGCAGTTATACATACATAATATTTTAATTACAGCTCTCATGTCCTTCGTAATACATTTTATTGCCTACAAAATTTTGTGAAATGCAGGAACACACACAAAAAATTGGAATTAATATCTTCCATATGTTCCTAGAAATCTCAAACATTCACTACAAACTTCTACCTTTTTTTTTTTATATTGTGTCTAAGTGTTTTTCTCTAGTCTAGCGTTTCAATAAGAACGTTGATTCTGAACTGTTCTGGCAAGCTTTTTGCAAACACATATCTATACGATCCGCCAAAACAACACTGAGACATCGCTCCAACCGATCCTAAGTCTAATTTTCTTATTATTCTTCAAAGTATCCAAAGGGGCAGTGGGCTATATTTGGGGTAAGTATGATAATTACTAACCAATTTTCATGAAAATTTAGTACAACACAAATAAGACACCCACTTAACTGTGTAGAAAGCTTGAAGTTGATATACGAAAAAGAAAGACGAGGAAAAATTATTTGATAGAATCATTTAAATTTTTACCTAAACCTAAATTGCCAAAGCTAAGAAGTGTTCAACAATATTATCATATATAAGCAACCAGTGCTAAATTTGTTCATATACAAATCAAATTTATGGTTTCCTTTTTGTGTTATATTAAATTTTCATGAAAACTGATCAGTAATTTTTATACTTACCCAAAATACAGTCCACTGCCCCTTAAAGAAAATGCTGCCTCATATACATAAATGATCCTGCATAAGGTTAGCAATGACACTAACATGACTGACGGGGAATATCACTGGATTTAGAGCTTTCCAGAAATTATTGTAGCATGAGTTGGTGTGTAAAGGTGTGGATGACAAGATTCCACACACTTTCATTTCAGTAGCAGCTAGTGGGTCATCCTAAGTATATTCGTTTTTAGATTCTTTAAATCAAAATAACTAGACATTGCATAACGTCGAAAAATGCCAGTATAAACTTTCATTTTTTAAACTTAGTCTGAATGTCCTTACTGAGAGTTACAATACTGGCCATTATAATATAAAAATGGTATGTTTGTTTGGGTTCTGAACCAAGCATTCAGCCAAATGTTCGGAGAAAAACAGATTACCTTGAAAAACAGAATATTTTTCAACCTGTGAAACAAAACAGTTAACTGTTTATCTCAGGTAATTCCAGATTCAAATGTTTTGTGTGTGTGTTCAGCATGTTTGCAGCAAATGACAAATGGATTTTGAAATAGTGAGTTTTTACTTCAGGTATTATGAACATGAGACTGTTTCGGACACTCTTGATTAAGCCGGAGATCTGAAAATTTTTCAATGAACACGTTCTAAATTTAGTTTAATGAGGTTCCGTAACTCTACTCGTGTATATCTGCTGGTGCTCACGGCCAAGATTTTAAGAAAAGCAATAGAGCACTAACGCACTGTCAACATGCATAGCTGTTCTCGAGCAACAGGCCGGGAATCCCTGCTTTCGAGCATCATTGTATTATCGTAAATCTAATATTTATATGGATGACGATAAGAATATAATCAAGCGTTTTTTTTTCATTCATATTTTCTTACCTTAATTGGTTCTTTTGTGTTTTAGTTGCTTCTTCGGACAGCTGCAACAAGAAAACAGGTGGGATGTAAAAATTACTTAGAACAACGATAAAGGCGTCCTAAATCCGTCGCTTTTGTGGTATATGTGTCCTTACAAGCAGGGCACAACTGAGTCCTTCTTAGGGTAAGGTGTAAGCACCTTATTAGGGGCGCCTATGTTTGTGAGTGAGTTTGTGTCAACTGAAGCTGGCCTCAGTGGCATTCCACTTTCTCTTAGGGGATAACAAGGACCAAGGAAGCCTCTTTGCTGTTAAACCTAAAGGCTGGATTTCAGAGATGAAAATGGTTCCCACGAGTAGACTGACTTCGAATGATTGAAGGTTATGAGAGGAATGGAACTGCCCAACGTTACACAAGCAGGACTGGTGTGACGATGACTGTGTGGTGAATCCAGTCTTAGAGGAAAGCATAGGTCCTTCCTAGCAATGCCTGATGGAAAACTTCAAGATGAACTGGGGCTCTGGAATAAGACTGAATGAAAAGGTGTCTCTTGTCTTAAGGTGTACTGAGATAAACTGTAACTCTGAGCTAACTCCGCTAATAACATAAGCCTTGATTCTTAGAACACGCATGGATAAGAATACAAGTCTTGAGTGTCGTGTGTGTGTGTGTGTGTGTGTGTGTGTGTAGATATCTGTATCTCTCTCTCTCTCTCTCTCTCTCTCTCTCTCTCTCTCTCTCCTCTATATATATATATATATATATATATATATATATATATATATATATATAATGTATTTATTTATCAGTTCATTCATTTATTTATTTATTCTGCAGGTCATTGCGGGCGGGGTGTGTATGATCGTCGGCGTTTATTTGTGAGTCTATGCATCAATTAACTCTTGAACCAATGAACGTATCAACTTCAAAATTTATACCGGTGTTGGGTATGTTGAACAGAGGAAGTGGTTCGATTTTGATGAAAATCCACCAGGGGTAAGGGTGGGAGTGGGGGGCTTCCAATTTGGAGCAAATTTTTCAAAGTGCCATAGGAGGCAAGCTGTGTGACACAGACACATGGTTACTCTTAATAACTAACAGGAAGTCATAGATGGGGATGCTATCGGCACCATTATATTGGACTTTGGGTGACCTTGAAAGGTCAAAGTCAAGGTCACATATTATTTATGAATCTGTACGTTGATTAACTCTTTAACCAATGAACGGATCATCTTCAAACTTTGCCAGGTGTTGGGTCTGTGGAACCGAGGAGCTGGTTCGATTTTGTTGAAAATCTACCAGCCGTAAGGATGATAATGGGGGACCCCAAATTTGGAGCAAATTTTTCAAAGTGCCATAAGGACGCAGACGGTGAGAGATAGACACATGGTTACTCAATGACTATTAGGATGTAATGTATGGGGATTCTATTGGCACCATTACATTTGACCTTGAGAGACCTTGAAAGGTCAAAGTCAAGGTCACACATTATTTGTCAGTCTGTGCTTTGATTAACTCTTGAGGAAATGGTTCGATTTTGGTGAAAATTCACCAGGGGTAAGAGTGTGAGTGGGAATCCACCAGGGGCAAAGGTGGGAGTGTGAGGTCCCAAATTTGGGATGCCGGTGGGGTGTTGTGACCTGGGTCACTTTGCTCTAGTTTATGCTTACTTTGTGTACAAGGTGATTACAATCTTGAGTTGTGTCCTGTTTAGAAAATGTTAATAATCCTACCAAAGGCATGATGTACAGGGCCGACAACGCCTGACAGAGTGGCAAGCAGTCCTTTAGGCGCCAGAACAGGGCACAGTCGTATCATGGTCACCCACGGCAGGTTGTAGGACAGCACCTCAAGCATTTCCAAGGGCAATGCCAGCCAGGGATCTCTTAAAAATAAAACATGAAAAATCACCATATTAGCACCGACGTGTACAATATACATCCTCTTTACAAGTTATTTCACCAACAAGTTGATTCTTCCCAGGACGACCACCTTTGCTTTATTGACTGGTAACTCCGGCCTACCTGCCCTAACACAGTGCCCCAAATTAATCACGTTGATTAGTATGAAATGTCTCTCGTTACGATGCTTAGCATCGTTTGGCGTTAGAAAGAACAAAATTAAGAAGGCTTCCTCTGACTGAAGGGGATCTAACACAGGTCTCTACGTGAATAAAATTGTCTCAGGCTATTTAGGATAACAAAAAAACAGCACTTGGCCAAAGTCGCCAGAGATGACTATAGTTTAACATACAGCACTAATACAAGCATCACCTTGTGTAAATGCCACCAGTTCCTTCAGCACGAAGAAATGTATTTTATTATATTTACCCTACCGAGAGGGGAAAGTATGCAGAGAAGACATTTCGAAATAGAAGGATTACATAAAGCCTTCAATAGCCTCCTTCACTGTCCTAAGCTGAATAAAATCACCGGTAAACGGCAAGAGTACAACAAGGGAAAATAGTTGCTGTAGTGAGGGATTCAACATTCATGTTTATTTCAATGAAGCAATGTGTTTATTTTGTATGTTTTTATCCTATCAATAATAATAATAATAATAAAAAATAATAACAGTAATAATAATAATAAAAAAAAATAATAATAATAATTAACCTTCTCTCTCACGTAGAGTTGGAGTGAGAAAAGACTCGTAAACAAGGAAAGACAAAACGTGAGACTGGGAGATCTTTCAAAAACATCCATCTCTCTGTCTATTGCCAGACGCCTTAATCCTTTGAAGGATGGCCACAGACAAATTACCTTCACTTCGCCTTATCCCCTGAATTACCTTCACATCGCCTTATCCCCTGACATCTGGCTTCCATCCCTCCAGCTCACACCTTCCTCCCTCATACATCTCTCCACTCAATCCCTTCATCTCATTCTCGGTCTCCCCCTTTCCCTCTCCCCTTCCACCTCACTCACATACATTTCCAGTCAGCCTCTCATTCTCTATTCTTTTCACATGGCCAGACCATCTCAGAGTATTGATCCTAACGCTTTCAATCACATCCACATCAGTACTATAACCCTCATTACTTCTTCATCATTTGTCTGTCTGCATCTCCACGTAATTCCATGCTCCTCTCATAACACATTTTCACTGCTCTCGACTTGTATCCTTCCAACAGGGCCTACGCTTTTCTTTCGTACGTTGAAGTGGGGGCTCACAGTACTGTCATGCAGTGAGTTTTTTGCTTCCATGCTCATTTCCTGTTCCTTATTACAGTTTTCATTGAACTAGCAACCTTTCTTCCCTGCTGGACCCTTTCATGCACTTCATCTTCTAGTTAATTTTTCATCCTTACTACACTATCCAAATACTTGACTGCACTCACATTTTCCATTTCCTCACCTTCCAGTCTCATTGTGGATTCTGTGAATCCATTTCTCTCAAAGACCATAGCTTTACAACCATCTACAGTATATTGACCCCAATATTGGTTTGGCAATAGATAGATAGATATTTGGTTTCTTTCATATACTCTCAAACTCACCTACAACGTCTTCCATTCATCTTGACAGTTCTTTTGTCATCAGAAAACATCACAGAAAATTTCCACACCCAACCCTCTCTTATTAAAGAGACTTTAACATCACTGCCTAACTTTATCGCATTTATAACTCCATCCATGTATAAACTGTACAATCACGGAGACATGGCACACCCCAATTTCAATCCAACATTTAAATCAGACGAGCTGAATTCACTTTTCACACGCACTGCAGCCCTAGCGTTTTATACACACTCATCGCAACGTTCAGCAACTTCCTATCGACTTGATATGTATTTTTAGTACCTTCCACATTCCTTGTCTAGCTACTCTGTTATATGTTTCCTCCTCATCTATGAAGGCAGCACAGTTTCTTTCCCTTTTCTGGATATTTTTGTATAATGCCACTTAGAAACATGCATCCATGTGTCTCTCAAGACCTTGAAAACCTGGGTCCACCTAATACTGTACACACACACACACATACACACACACGCACATTACAGATCTATCTATCGATAGATAGATAGATAGATATATCATCACCATCATATATATATATATATATATATATATATATATATATATATATATATATATATATATATATATATATATATATATATATATATATATATATATATATATATATATATATATATATATATATATTCAGCGTACTCATATTTCACATCAACAAACGAGATGTATTTTACCTAAGGAAAGACAGGGTAAATTCTCTGACGGAGTATATGAAAAACGCAATGCCGAATATTGTGAGGCTGCCCAACCTATTGATGATCTTATCAGCGAAGAAGATGACTGGGAAGCTGGTGACGTACGATATGGACATGGTCAGACCTGGAAGTAAAGAGTGTAATTGTTACTTGGTCGAGAGAAAGCATGTACTGTATATAAAATTTCATCTGCGAATAATAAACGTTTCGTGAAATGTGTCGACGACGTATGTTTAGTTTATTTTTTGCTACCATCAAACGAATTTATTGAGCTTAGGCTTTTTGAAAAGGCGGGTGTTACAATTAGCGTGCGTTAATTTCTTTTCTACTAGGGTTCTCCTGAGGTTTAAAAAAAAAAAAAAAATCGCCAGGACATGGTCAGGATAAAATATGAAAAACATTTACAAACCGAAGGGGACAAATGTGTAGTTCAAAAGTTTTACATATAATCGGTTTAAATTATATCGGTGATCATAAAGAAAAACATTGTTTTTTCTCATGAGAATAATGTGAAATGAATTTCTTCACTCCGATCATGTCTTTTCTTGTGGCGATTTTTTTCATTTAAGGCTACCTATAGTGTCCTGCACAGTGGGGTAAGGTAAGTACAGGTATAACCTTACCTAACCTAACCTAATATTATAACAATATACCCCACCCTAATATAATATTATAACAACATAATAATATAAAAATATAATAAGGTACATAAAATAATCATAATGTGAAATTACCCATTCTTTCAAAGTATTTTCTTTTGCAGGGAAAGTAAGGTTATATCATTTAAACTTTTGTCATGCTAAACACACACACATATAATGTTAAAGAGTAGTCCTGTGTATTTGGTTTAATGAAAATGATGTTCGGCAATATTTTTTTTTTCTCCTGTGGCAGCATGTACCCCTCACACCTACAGTGTTACAGATTTGCCCCAGTCCTATTAAGGGCTGGGAAGCCGGATTTTTGCTACAACATAGCCTTATGGTGGACGCAGTGCTGAAAGGAGTATGGCTCCAATCGGTTGATTATTATTTGAGAAAGCCTGGAGTAAAAAAACTGGGGGTTTTCCAGATATTCCGCTCACCTAATTTCCATGAAGGATAAAAGACAGAGCCACCAACTTGGTGGACTCACAGACTGTGATGACCTAAGGTGACATGCTCAAGATCAGTGACCTTGACTGCAAGGTCAGTTTATAGCTCGGCTTCTAGTAGGCTATGGTTGTGGAAAGTTTGTCTTTATCAAACTCGCCTTTGGACATTTTTTTATGTTCTAGTTATTATTATTATTATTATTATTATTATTATTATTATTATGATCAATATATGTCATCATACTCAAACACCACAGTTGTCTCTCAGCATGTGGACGGACCATTAAACTGACTGTGCAGCGTGATTTTTTTTTTTCCATCGACCACTGGCTCGAAGGCCAAGGTCATTAACACAAAAAAATTATTGTACGTATTTTTAAAATTATTTTGTTTATAATTATTTTCATTTTATTGTTACATCATCATATAATTTAGAAAAAAAAAAAGCCTAATCTAACAGCTTCATGCTGATAACCCGAACAAACAAATCGCTACCCTACACCTAAGCCTAAAGAACCAAATAGCTAAACCTAACTGGTATGCTTAAACTAACAGGGAGAATACCTCGACCAACAGAACACCATCGTGTGGAGGTAGGTTATGCCTTTCTACATTACACACCTGCACGCATCACTTGCGACTCTCGATAGAGGCACATGGATTCCTACAGGAGACATCAATATATGAAAGAGAACCAGACGAGTCAGGAACTCTTCCATATACGTCAACAGTCGACCATGATTAAGAAAACTTATACAAACAGATACATACCATTTATATCTATACAAGAAGTGAAATACCTCGCCCAACAGAACACCAGCGACTGAAAGTGCCCAACAGCTTTTCTGTATTGCATACTTGCACTCATCAACTGGCGACTGTCAGGCGAGGCACTTGTTTTAATATAGAGGACATCATTAAAAGAAACAGAACTGTAAGAAGCAGGAGCTATTTCAAATACGTCATCTGTCAACCCCAATTAAATAATACACTATATAAATACTCACAGGCGATAAAAACCACAACGACACAGCAAAAAAAAAAAAAAAAAAGCCACATCACTCAGATTAGTCCCGTCTCCCTCAAGAAACCATCAATTTATCAGCCAAAACAATATTCCTATTACCCACGATAGTGGAAAGGGAGAAGGGGTTGCTGCTGTACCACAGTAATTTGGACGTGAAGCACGGCCACCAATAAATCGCCGACAGTGTAGCGTGATACAAATGATAGATAACACAGCACAACAGATGTCACAGTACGGTGGAAATCGTCTTTCAAAATATGGCAAGGTAAGTGTGAGACGTGTGCTACTTAACCATAGCAATGCCATTTCTCTTTCTTCCAAGCGACTGGGGTGATTTGCACTATTCTAGTCACCAAGGAGTGGCTTGCACGTTGGTATATTCAGTACGGTCCACTGACTCTGCCACAGAAGATTTATTGATTTTTTTCCAAGGGAGAGACTTAACCACAGTTCACGAGGAAATTCCAAAGTCTCTTCGAGCTCCACAGCCGACTTTGCTAGTAAGCCAGTCTGCTCATTGCCGTAGATATGACAATGTCCAGGAACCCAAATCAGCTGAAGGACTTGTTCCACGAATGCAATTCATTAATGATGCGGCCCTGGATCTCATGAGAATCAGTATCGCAAGAAGCAGTTGCCTAAAAGGGCTGACTTTAAATCTGAAAATGTGACCAATAAGTCATGACTAGAAGTTAGAACACAGTCTATGGTTTTGTCAATCGTACAAAATTTCAGAGGTAAGCATAGATGTATCAGTCAGCAACCGAAACCTGAGGGCTCACTCAGTCGACCATACACTAGCACCTACACACTCACCTGACTTGGAGCCATTGGTGTACAATAGGTGGGACCCCAAAATATGCACGATGATTTTGCAAAACAAGTGCAAGACTTCCTCCTGCGATGCCTTGGTCTTCGGTGCTGGAAGCCTTAAAACATATCAAAATTGCATGGCTCCCAAGGAGCTATATTTATAAAACCTAACTTGTCAAAGTCATTGAGGTGATGAGATCCACACCAAGCTCCTGAATTAGTAAATGGAGGCGAACAGCAAGTGGCCAGCGAACCCCTAGCATAGGATGGTGTTGTTGAAGCAGGGGAGCACAGGCCATATTGCCGATATCAGATTTTCTCAAGATTTTTATTCCATAAGATATTATTAGCTGGTCTCGGTGAATATGGAGGCGAGGAACGTTTGCCTCCACTTCCTTTCGAGCTACACATGTACACCTTAAGACTCTAAGACACATTCGCAAACATTTATTCTGTAACACATCCAGCCTCCTCAATGTGGCATCAGAGTCATGGTCCAAATTAGATCTAATAAGGGACTTATACACCATTAATAAAGTTTTCCTGTCTACTCCACAAGTAGTACCCGCCACGTACTTAAAGACATTTAATAGTTTATCACAACATGCAGTTAAATTATTAACATGATATTCAAAGTTTAATCTGCGATCAAAATGCAAGCCAAAAAATTTGACCTAATTTTGAAAAGGTACCGCCTGAGCATCCAAAGCCAAACGCAAATCAGAAACGTTACGAGTTGTAAAAACTACAGCAGTACATTTAAGAATGAAAAACGTAAATCCCCACTGCATGGACCACTGGTGGACGAAATCAAGGGTTGCTGGAATCCTCCCAGTCGAAAATTGTGCATTACAGGAAGAGTGCCATATTGCACAATAGTCAGTATTGTGTGAGTATTTAAGATACTTCGGGATGGGAGCTGATGACAGAATATCACTTATCACAGTTCTGAACAATGTGGGGCTAAGCACACTTTCCTAAAGCACCCCGTTGTCTTGGGTAAATATATCCGATGTTACACTACAAGGCAACTGACAGATTAATGTCTTAAAGTGTGACGTGGGTGATTTTACTTGTTTTATATGATTTCAGACTGAAGATAATGATAGAGATTTGGTATGATCTGATATTACTCTAAGATTTGAAGTTGTACATAATATTAGATATTCTATTTTACTAACCCATGAGGTAGTTAGAGGCGTCGAGGCTCTTGAGATACACAAAAAGGAAGCTCTCGAAGAAGCCCCAGTTGATGCCGAGGACGAATACAAGGAAGAGGAATGCGTCCACCTGCCTGTTGGCCGCTAGGCGTCCGACGTCCTTCAGTATTGTGTTCTGGGTGCGCTCGACCTGTGTACACCAAACTTTCAGCCCACAGACATCTCACGTCCACTTCAACCACGCTTCACTCCAATACCACTTCATCTACACTTCAACTCTATATTCACTCTTCCATACTGACACCTCGATTATCAAGGTCTGTTGTTGTGTATGATGTGCCAACCACCTGCATCATATCACCCAGGTCTTTCTACAGGGTTCTCTTGCTGCGTTCTAGTTGTGACCACTAACCATTCTGTCCACTGTCCTCATCTCAGCTTCATCAAATCCTCGCCCCATTATCATTTACCCCGTTTACGTCCACGTCACCTCGACTCAGTTTCCACTGCACATGCACTTCAACTCCACTGCAATTTCATCACTTCACCCCACTTCATCTTTTCATCACTTCCACTTCACCTCCACTTCAGCTTCACTTCATCTCCACATCACCATCAATGCATGTTCATTTCACCTCCACTTTACCACCACTTCCATCATTAAGGTCTGTAATCTAATAAGCTTATGAGACCCATTAGCACCTCATCCATACCAGTTTATTTCTTTACATATCTTAGCCACCAACTGCTCCAAATTCACACACCACTCCACTTCGGTTATCAGAGGAAGTGTCCATAAAGTATTTTAAGCCAATTTTTACCATAAACAAATTTCCACAGCCGTTAATTGTTTTTTAAGTAATTTTCTCTGATTGCATTTGTTTTTTCCTCCACTCTCAACGCTGAGTGAAGATTAATGCATAAAAAGGCAGCCCAGTACTCCGCCAGACCACAAGCATGATTATGACTAAGGAACCAGAAATCATATTTACCTTACTTGAATCTTTAACACCTTTTCCACGCTGCTTTTTAAACTTGGTATTGTAATATAAACAATATTTTGTACTAACCACTGTCAGACAATTTCGTTCAGCTTAGGCAAAAATCTGCTATAATGAATGGGTTAATTAAGCTATATCCATCCCTTCTAACTGATATATCATAGTCTTCCCCAGGCTAAGGAGGATGGCGTGGATTTAGAAAGATTAAAGTGATAGTGCGTGAGGTGCAAATATGTCCACTTCCAAGTCATTTGTAACATTATACTGAATATTAAATCTTTCATGCGTATTTTCTACCACTTTATTCCAGCTAAGACCAGACAGTCTTATTCAGCTAAGAGTTAGTCATATGAGCCTGAAAGTGTCAGTTGTGATACCGTGAACCCTCTCTGGAGTGGGGCAGCTCGATACCTGTACACAAGCTAATGTCAGACGATTTTTCTTGATCGAACTGTGAGTTATGGGTGCCTGACAGTACGTAGCTGTTTTTATGCATTTATAACCATTTTCTGGTATTTTAGTAGTAATATGTTAAAATTCTAATCACTCTTTCATGCAAGGAAGAAGGAACCACCGGTCAAAAACCCACAAGATTGTTCCTTCAAAACAAAATAACAACAGCCAAATTCAAGATCCGTTCATTTCGAGATGCCAGGACACACTCCTTTTAAATGACTGGAGATCATAGGCAGTAGGAAATAAAGACTGGCTAAGACAGCTGCAGAGTTGACCTGTTTCATACATGAAGGACTGGGAACAACAATTAACTCTTGCATTAGAGAGCGAGACTGAATAGGGTTGAGAGTTTGCTGCTAGACGGGTGCTACACGCCCGCCGTAGTGGTGGACGGATCCAGGCAAACTGAGAAACAGAGACCATTGAATTAACGATTGAAAAGAGATAAAGCTGAGGCAGTCCGGTGAAGAAACAGAGGTTAAGAAGAGCCAAGAAGAAGAAGAGAGTTCTATCTATTTATATATAGCTAGACACCACAATCCTTTAAGGAGTGGTCGTTTGGATCTGAGTTAATTATTATACGGGGAGGGGCACTAACTCTTCCCCAACCCATTTGTAGACACATAGGGAAGAAATAAAGAGACGAAGAGTCTTTGTCTCCACATTGCTAAGAAGAGCTGTATGTGTGGAGTCTCCCTGCAAATGAGAGTTGTTGAGTTGTATTCTACACAGGGGAGAATAAAACCCTTAACAAAGTCAACAGCTGTCAAGGGATAAAGAAGGCGGGGTAGGCTTAGCACACTTAATCTCCTGGAAGCAGAGTTTACAGAAGGTAATATGATCTTTCCAAAATAAGTCCTGGGAGGATGAAAGCCGAAACACGTTCAGTAATGATGCAAGATTGAGCTGGATATTGCTAAAAAATTAGAGGATACTCCTGCGGAAGAATTTTACAAGTCGAAAGATGTAAGAACTGCATTTTGATGCAGAGACACGAGCCAAATTAGACATTAGGTGTGCCATAGCCTCATCCCGTGTTTACTGAAGTACCTGCAAAGATGGACGCAGTAGGAAGCAAATGGAACAGTGAAGGGTGGAGTCATCAGCATATGAATGGATAGGGTTACCTGTACATCTTAGAAGGTCATTGATAAATAGAAGAAAGGGAGTTGGAGATAGGACTGAGCCCTGCGGAACATCACTATTGATAGCTCAAGGAGAAGAACGCTAGCCATCTACAACAGGAGCTTCAAAAGGACCAGAAAGGAAGCGAGAGATGAAGGTACATATAGATTAATAGAAACTGTAAGAGGGCAGTTTGGAAATTAAATATTTATGTCAGACTCGATGAAAGCCTTTCGGTCAAGTGCAATGGCAAAGTTTCGTCAAAGTTATGTAAGGAGGATGACCACGGGTCTGAAAGGAAGGTGAGAATATAGTCAGTGGAGCTTCCTTGGCGGAATCCATACTAATGATCGGAAAGAGGGTTCTGATGTGAATGATACTGTTTTTTTTTTTTAAGAACAGATTCTAAAATACAGGAAGTTAAAGTAACTGAGCGACAGCCAGAGGGATGAGAATAGTCACCCTCCTTTGGGACAGGCTGAATGAAAGCAAACTTCTAGCAAGAAGGAAAGGCACAAGTGGACAAAGACAAAAGAGTTTACTTAGGCAGAGTGTAGGCACAGAAGCACAGTTATTGAGGACAACAGGAGGGACCCCATCAGGCCCATATGCCTTGTTAGTATTGAGACCAGTTATGGCAGAAAGTACATCAGCTGCAGAAATTTTAATGTTGATCTTGAAGAAGTCAGAGGTGGACAGTGGTGGAGGAATAGCACTATAATCACCTAAGGTAGAACTTGAGGAGAAAGTCTGAGCAAAGCGTTGTACTATTTAAGTAGAAGAAATAGCTACAGAACCATCAGAGCAGAAAAGAGGAGAGAAGGATAATGAAGTAAAGTTGTTAGAAAGGTTTTTGGCAAGGTGCCGGAAGGAGATAAACGAATTTGAGTCAGAGAATTCAGAGCACTCAGTACGAAAAAATTATTCTTGACAGTGCAAAGAATGGGCTTGGCATGGTTCCAAGCAGAAACATAAAAGAGATGAGATTCAGGGGTAAGTTGGCTCCAGTACCATTTCTAGACCTTCTTGTTGTGGACAGCATTAGAACAAGCGTGATTAAACCATTTTTTTTTTTTTCAACAGTCACACGATAAGAGGAAGGAATGCATGCTTCCATGGCATAGGGAATAGCCTCCATAATGTGCGAGGTACACACAGATGACCCTCGGCCATGGAAGCAGTAATCATTACAGGAAATATGAAAGACGCACTGCCTGAGGGCCTCCCAATCAGCAGCTCCAAAGTGCCACAGCCCCAGCTTCTTGGAGGGGTCCATAGGCCTTATTGGAGTGATAGGACAGGTTAAGGTGATAAGCTTATGATTAGAGGAGCCCAACGGAGAGAAAAGTTCAACTGTGAAAGCATCAAGATAGTTGTATGGAAGAGGTCGAATATGTTGCAACTCTCTCCATGGCATTCACTGATATGCGTACGGTGCTGTACAAGCTGCTCTGGGTCATTAAGAATAGAAAAGATGTAGGCTTGTTCACCAGCTAAATGAGTGAATGGAGAGGAGAGTTTATGTGGTGGTGAACACTGCAATCACCTAGAATAGAGGTTTCAGAAAATAGGGAAACTGATAGGATGTGTTCCATCGTAGAAGTAAGAATGTCAAAGAATTTTTCACAGTCAGCAGAATTTGGGATAAGTACACAGCACAAATGTATTTAGTCAGAGATTAACAGGATAGTCGAAGCCAGAGAGTAGAGATTTCAGAAGATTCAAATTCAGGAACACGAGAGTAAGACATGTTGCATACATATACACAACACCCACCTTTGTCTTTGAAGTGAGTATGGAGAAAGTAGGGGGATACAGAGAAGGGTGTGCTGTCAGTCGTTCAGTCGTCTCAGACAGCTGAGTCTCAGTAAGGAAGAGAAGTTTAGTTTTAGAGGACGAGAGGTGTTGTTCAACAGAGGGAAAGTTAGAGGAATGGCCACGAATGTTGCAGAAATGAATATGGAGTGAGTGAGGCAGTGGGTCCATGGATCTCACTTGGACGTCACCTAGAAAGGGGCGGATGGTGGGGACTTTTATGGTCCAAGCTCCCCTGAGGACTCCTGGGCTGGGTGTTGGGTGCCTCTTTACTGAATTTATATTAGGAAGTGTGGTGTGCAATGTGCACATAGTTTGGTATTAATAGTTAAAGGAGTTATATAGGAAAGTATGCTGGCCTACTGTCTGTGTTACTGAAGCACTGAAAATGTTCAGCAAAGGGAAATGGTTAGAAGCTAGTCCGGATCGCTGATAAAACAGGTATTCCAACTCTTCTTGACATGAAATAAAATTCTTTCGAACAAAAAATATATCGGTTTTAATAATCTTCACAATGATCACTCTTAGGTCCTTTGAATACTTTCGGCAAAATATTATTGTCGGGGATTCACTTCAATAGAATAGTAATCTCGGTCAAGACAGAGATAGTTGTGGCTGTGTAAGGAAGATAAACAACGAGGATAGGCTAACTATAATACGCCCTTTGCCCGTTGGTAAGTAACTCCTGTAACAAAGACAATATCATTACACAAGATTTGCTGCCTGCTTCTTAACAATTTCAGTGCTGATTACACTACTGGTGTACACATCGTGTATCGCTTACTTTTAAAATGTAATTTTAAAGTTACAGAGTTAAGAGAAAAAAATTTATCACTTTCATCTGACTTTACACTGAATAACAAGCCAATCGATGTCATATATTGCTTCCTATATACGTAAAGCTTGGCGTAATGAAGGAATTCATTAAATTTTTACCACGAGATAGAGGCGGTTTAAAGTTTTTGTGCAAGAAGTTTCCAAAAGTATTTGGTGTCAAGCTCAGGTTCAGACCAAATATAAGAGAACTTGTTCAGGCTGAGACTTTTGAAATGATGTGTCAAAATATTCTTAATTAGTTACAATAATCCAAATTAGAAATCGTGAAAGGGATCTTGGAGAAGTCCAAAATTTTTTGGGTGAAATAGTTGTCTCCTGGCGCATTTCCTGGATGCTGATTTGCACTACTTTCCGGAAAATCTAGTAGTCTGGGGAGAAGAATGAGGTGCAATTTTCACAGGGCATAAAGGAGATGAAGAGAAGGTACCAAATGTGTTTAGAATGTCAACGTGATGGCCGATTACTGCTTGCACAAAGAGGCATTAGGGGAAAAAAAATACATATATAAAAGGGTAACAAGTGGAATTTGAAGAAAAAAGAAAACAGATTTTGCATGAAGGATTCTGAAACTCATTTGTGATAAACAATATAAATATTTGCAATGACACTGTGTGCACCTTCAATTGACATCCTTTTTAGGTACCGTGTTCTGTTTGATAGCACATTACTTAATGCATACAATTTCAGTAAAACTTTCATAATTACGTTAAATAATCTTACATGGCAGAGAAAAAAAAAATCATTATTGCTTAATTGACGTCTCAAATATATGTATAATTCAAAATAATTAAAAAAAAGGAACAAATACTGTTCCGTACGCTTGTGAAAAACGGATAGCAACGAAAAATCCATCGAACCTTGCTGCCAAGACTATCAGGAAAGCGTGTAATGGAAGATCATGCAATACAGAAAGAAACACTGCAATAGAAATTTTAATGGAAAGGACGAACGTAAAACATACTATATACTGTTGTGCCGTACGAGAGAGAGAGAGAGAGAGAGAGAGAGAGAGAGAGAGAGAGATTCTGTCCTTGATGAATTACAAGGTACCACGAGAGATTCATTTTTTAAATGAACACTGACCAGTCATATGTCTGTCCAGCTTAATTTTAAAACTCTCAGTGATTGGGAATGAAACTTCAGGCTACTCTCAACTGATGTAATACAGTAGAGAAGATGCGACCGTGAGAAGGCTATTATATTTTTAAATATTATATGTGCATTTTCCTTAAATAGATGAACTTCGTGAATGTTTAAACTTCATAAAAGATTAGATGGAACTGAAACTAATAGCAAATTATATTGTTATATTTAGGAACAATACTGAATGCTGGTAACGTGTTGCAACTTTCAACAACAATAATTTTACTATGATGCTTCAGCTGAAACTACACATTCTCCGGTAATCTTCAGTAACAACCTGACGATTAATGCCTGCGTTTAAAAAGATGTATTATTACATGAGGGACAAAGGTAAGTGACAATAGAAGCCTTTCAAAACTTTTTTTTTTCTTGCAAAATTTATATTTTCATAGGAGAGAGTAAAATACTTCTCGTTTATATTTTTCACCAATGCAAACAAGAAATACAAGGTCTGACAGGGAACTGACTGCAGACCATGTCCCTGTATTTTAACCCTGTGACTGCATGGGATTTGTCTTTGACGAGCAAAATTGCCACGGTCTGACCTGAATACATCGCCAAACTCACTGCCGAAGCGACACAGAGACGCTTTACGTGACCTTCTTGACTATATGGATTCTTTCCGTTGATTATTTTTCCCCTGAGGGACTGGAATATCTATGCTTCAGATTTCACGTTAACCTAAGTACAGTACTTATTTGCATTGTTGGGAGAATTAACACATATATTCACACCTCACCTCATATCACATCACATCACTGGTTTCTTAAATACTTGCAGTGTAATGCACTCAGAAGCAAATTGAACAGATTAGATTACTCCTCTGGTCTGTAAAAAAAAAAAAAAAAAAAAAATGTGAGCATATTTAGCTTTGTATGTCAAAACTTAGCTCACGGTGAACACAATTTACGGTGTTTTCATAAGGAATTCCAATGGTGATTATGCATTTATTTATACAACAAACATTTCCTTTAAAAAAGCAGATATGACAATGCAGGCACACTGAACCAGCAGCTTTATGTGTCTTGTCACACATTTGTGTGACGCATTTTTTATTGGGATGCGTTATAGTAGGACGTGAATGACTTTTTTTTTTTTTTTTTTTTCGCTTTCGAACAATTTATATCAATTTCAAGGAACAACCTCCTCATTCAAAACTGAGCTTTAAAAACATTGGCTGCGACACCTTAGTCGAACTCCGAGAAAGGTTGAAAATGTTACATAATTAATTCTTTCACCACGATGCTTGAACTGCAGCTGTATTATAAAGTCTTGTCGATGTGCGACGATAGTTCTGTACTTACACCATAACACATCTGCTCACATAAATAGTTGACAAGCTTTCGCCATAACTCTTTCAGTGTAATTGTTCAGCTTACATACTGTATTCTCTGCTCTAATGTAAAACATTTTTTTTTCCCTATGGAAATCCCTACGCAGCAAAAAGGGCTAAGCATTGACATCCTTAGCTGAAGACACTGATGTGATAACAATCCCATTTCTGTCCAGCTCTCAGATACAAGAGTTAACCGATAACCAATCACCCAGTCATTGTGTATGCAACAGGTCAAATCTGGAGCTGCCTTCCTCAGTCTGTATTTATGTCTGCCTCCAACCCCCAGTCTTTTAAACAACCTATTCAAACATCTTAAAATTAATAGGTCTTGTTTTTTTTATTTTTTTCTGTTTTACCTGCAGAGTTGAGCATTGCGGTCTCATTGCCTTTGTTTCTTCTTTGCATAAACGTCTGTGTTACTGAGTATCGTTATAAGTTACTCATGCAGTTTTCAGATAACTGAATTCATTTTAACACATACGTTCCAATCGGTGGGATCAGATGTAGCTTCAAAAATTTTCTTCCTTGGGACTCTCATTAAAAAAAAAAAAAAAAAAATCGTTTGGTAAAATCAAGAGTAAATTACAATGCCACCGCACTGAGAGGGTTAATGTGGATCTAGATGTGTATTGTGCTGGAGAATATGGACGGGTCATATGCAGAAAATATAAACTGGCAAGAAAGAGGTGCTAACAAATATTTTTAACCGATCTGGATGTTATGTCATAATTTATATACCACAGTATTTTCTGCTACTTCCAGAAATTTTTCTTTAACACAGGAGAGACTTTTCCAACTGGAGGACTTAGACATAACCGACATAACCTCATAGATCCTTTTCAAACAGGAGGCCGCTCGTTAAATACAATCATGGGAAGGTAATATATATATATATATATATATATATATATATATAGATAGATAGATAGATAGATAGATAGATAAATAGACAGATAGACGTATATATATATATATATATATATATATATATATATATATATATATATATATATATATATATATATATATATATATATATATATATATATATATATATATATATATATATATATATATATATATATATATATATATATATATATATATATATATATATATATATATATATATATATATATATATATATATATATATATATATATATATATATATATATATATATATATATATATATATATATATATATATATATATATATATATATATATATATATATATATATATATATATATATATATATATATATATATATATATATATATATATATATATATATATATATATATATATATTTATATTTATATTTATTTTTTTTTTGTCGTATCGTAACGTCTTACTTGCATCCAGCTCACGCCCCGAATGGGATGTGCTTTCAAATTTGGAAACCCCTGAACTAGCCTATGCGCTCCAGTTCGGTAAGTCTTTCCCTGGCTATACGGAATCGTCTGGAAGTATCAGTAATTGTCGACATGATCATACTGACAGGGTTATCTTAGTAGCATATGACTGATATACTCTGTTACATCCGTGCTATGGCTTATGGATGTACTCACAGTGAAGGTAAGGCGAGTGGCGAGGATTGCTGATGGGATAACCAGGAGTACCGCCAAATAGACTGCCGGGGAGTAGTCTGACTGATCTGTGGACAAAACACTGTTGGCTGGACACATTGGACATTTGCTTAAAACGTACTAGACATTTTCACACTTGATGGCTACTGGTATTCTCACTGAGCTCGGTACAAAACATTGACTGTGGGACACCTGCTGAACCACTGTTGGACACTTTGACACTAGGGGGAAAATACTAGAAAATTGTTGAACACGCTTTGGATACCCGAACACATATTAGAGACATAAACAATAATTGTACACTTGTATGACGTGTATTGGACTCTTAACATTTGGAGGATGTTTGAACACCCAGCAGACATTTAGCCACTTTGCAGACATTTCTTGGACACCTACTGAACAAATGGACACTAGAACGCTTGGACTCTCGTAGGACGCTTATTCGTCGCTTCTTGAAAACATTGACAACTGAACACTTGGATACATGGTGGATACTGTGACACTCGCTCCACACTTGTTTGAAATTTATTTATCATTTACTGAACAATTAATGGAAACTTGTATACTTAGTCACTAATTATACAACCGTTGGAAGGTGGGGGAGGGGGGTTGTCCTTGCAGTTAGAAGGTGAATTTGCACACCATTACACTACCACTTCCCACTGAGAGAGAGAGAGAGAGAGAGAGAGAGAGAGAGAATGCTGGCTGCCCTCTGACTTTGCTGAGGAACCTCACAATCAATGGACAGAAAACCTGCACTGGCTGTAAAGCATTAAAGGTATCATGGGAAGTAGAAAACGATGCAGCAAAAACATTAGTGTCGCCAACTGAACACCACAACACAGAATCCACCAGCTGAGAGACGAAGGTGGTGCTTTACTGGTATATGGATCACCTTGTAGCTAACCTTGTCCTGCACTCCACCAGTCGACCAGCGCCCCTGAGGCTGGTGGTGCAGCTGCTGTAGCTATCATGGCGGCCACTTTCTGCTTGCCCAACTCACCTCCTTGCTCTTTGATTACAGCCAGGGTGGTCGCGTCCTGTGGCACAACAACACTGTACGGGTCATGGGCTGGAACATATAATACGAAAAAGTTGATAAGCTGCACATTTTGACATTTGATTCTAAAGCAGATTACGAGTATAAAAAGAAGGCTTGGAATTTCTCTACATAATGATATTTAGACATTCAGTTTATGGGAAATCGCAGTCTTCCCCTGATTACGTCATGCCAGTTAAATACATCATTTAGGTCCCTGCTTCATTTCTAGATACCAACACTCTACGGTAAGAAACACCATGGCCAAAAAGGTCTTATAGCTGGCCGGAGAACTGAACCCAGGATCTCGTGGCTGTGGATCGCCTATGTTTATGCTTAGGCTACACCACCACTGTATCGGTACACGGCTAGCACTAAATATCGTGCCACCGCTAGCACCAATTATATGTATCGTCGCACCGCTGGCCACCAATTTAATGTAGCCGTTATGGAAGTTGCAGTTGACTACATATTATGTGTTCTGCTGTTATAGTATAACTAGACCACCGTGTTGGAGATCGACGACACTGTCTGTAGTACACGTCAGCTACTCGTGTCACTGCCCGACACTTCCCACCAAAGGTCCTCTGCCACTAGAAGGTGGAAGCTGGTCTGTTATTAAGTGGTAGCGTAAGGTGACAGAAATGAGCAGATTAAATCTCTCTTTATTGGGTACAGAATAATATAACTGCGACCCGAGAGATATGTAAGAGCGATACCACCTCCCTTGATGACTATAAAACGTCTTCTAACGCTGTACGCTCTCCGTGCCGGCTAGGGCGCGGTGCTGAGGTCAGCTAAAAGTGAGGTGCCAAGCATTTACATATATTCTGGGCTTATGCAAAAAGTAGAGATAAATGACAACTCTACTAGCACATTATACACCTCTATTAAATGGCATTAAGTACATTCACATATACCAACATAATAAATGGTTCCCCAGGACTTTATGCTTACGCACTATTCAGATATCTTTTCACTTCTCCTCACCTTCATTTTATAATTGAAACAGGGTGGCACTTATGGTCTGCCATCCACCTTCTTTCTATACCACAGCTAACAGCGAAATGATATTTGGTTGTTCATCATTCACACTTCATTACACACTGTTAATTATGACTAAATAGCTTTAAAAATTATTATGTACAATGTGTGATACTGGAAAAAGATGTTGACACCAGAACACCACCACCCCCAGCGAATGTACGCCGTGTCGTCTGCAGGCTGAACAAATGTAATATGCTTAGCCATTCCAAAGAATATCCATGTTCTCGCAAAAGTCATAAATGCAGCCAACTACATCTCAGGAAATTGGCTAGACTGTTATGCCACTAGTTTTGTCTGAGATTTCTTTATATTTGGTAATGCTGAATACAGGCAAGTGTAAGATTAGTTATATTGGTAGAATGTAAGTGTGTGTTGAAAAGTGTAAGAGTGTATATGTATAATGGGAGTCAATGTGTGGTGTAGCGTGAAGACATTTTGAGGCAGTGTGTGTGGAAAGTGTGAGGGAGCACTGGATAACGTCAACATATTTTTTAGATTTATTTATTTTGGTGGTAGGTGGGGGTTGGTGGTAAATGGGGGCGCTCACCATCCACTTACTCGATGTAGTGCTGCTCTCGGGTGGCTCTCCTTTCCTCTCATCCTTCTGTCTTTCCTTCCTTCCTCTTCTGTCTTTCTTTGCTTTATTCTTTCCTCTTCCTTCTGTTTGTGGGTGACTCTACATTGAGTGACAAGCCAAATGATTTCCTGTACACCAGGAAATCATTTACTACGTTCGGTGGTAACCATATAACCAAATTATGGCGCCTGGTGGTTTAGTGGGTAATTATTAAGGCGCTCCAATCGGATTGAGCTGGGGCAGGTTTATATCCAAGGAATGGTTGGGGTATATTGCTCACATAATGCCACTCAGGGCTGTGTGAGGCCAGTCATTCTCATCTTAAATGTCAGGACCAACATGCCTAGCCTCAGGCTCCTACGCTTCTCATGGTGCAACATAAGATTGGATGTTGGATGGATGGATGGATTTATTTATTTACTTATTCATTTTTATAATATACAAACGCAGAGAGAGAGAGAGAGAGAGACTCACCAGCATCGTAAAGGAAGCCACCATGAAGAAGTACCACACATTCCTGATTGCCAGATACACCCAGAATGTGGCGGGGTTGTTGGAAGAGTCTTGTGGGTCGGGGCAGTGGGGGGGGTCGGTTACCTTACACTGGACGGGGCAGGAGTCTGGGCAGGCAAGCTCACTGAACACAGCATCACCCCCACCATGCAGACCCTCAGACCAGGTGTAGATACAGGTGTCCCCATCCACCACAGACACCACTGTTCCATTCACCTCCACCTGAAACCACCGGGCAGTTTGGAAGACTGATAATTATATCCTGTACTGTATATCTGAGGACGGGAGATCAAGGAACAAGTGAGACGATGGTATGAAGCATATTTCAAAACGGTGATGTGTAAGCATCCGGGAGGACGAAGTGTGTGTA
The DNA here is from genome assembly GCF_032717465.1 of Coenobita brevimanus. NCBI lineage: Eukaryota > Metazoa > Arthropoda > Malacostraca > Decapoda > Coenobitidae > Coenobita > Coenobita brevimanus. Next base: position 39,899,395 of record NC_137047.1, read on the forward strand.
TGGAACAATGTACAGTTGCGGACATATCAAACAGAAACACCCCGTCCACCAGCGAGGTGGTGTGATGCTCTCCGCATCTTGTAACACTGATGGGTATGGAACTTCACCAGGTTTCGTTCAGTCACTAGGACGAACCGAACGCGGTGATCAATGCCGCTGTGCGTAGTTATTGGTGGTAATATATGACCAATGTTCCGTCAGAAAATATGCTGCTGACAGTAAGCTTTTTTAATACTGTCACACAATACACCCTCTACATATTATGCATGACACGGATTTCATGTGTGGTTTAGTTTCGAGTCATGACCCATGCAACAGTAATTCATTATATGTTATAGTTATCAGCTTCCCCACAGCTATCAGTGAACAGAAAATTATTGTGACGCCCATCCTCCCTACCGCGAACCTGACATTGATAGATCTCTGAAATCGAAGCAAGTTCACTACATACAGGAGGTGGCGTCACAGGGGGTGGCAAGGTGGGGGTGGGGGACCTGCGAGACAGGAGGAGGGAGGTGGGTGAGGAAGGGGGCAATAGTGTTCAAACTGAGGGCTAGAGGAGAGGAATGATGGAGTAGGGGAAGGTGGACTTTGGTAGACGACAAGAGCTACAATGAGAGGGATAGATTACAAAGTGACGACTGGGCGAAATCAGTGTTTCATGAAGACTATGGAATTTTACAGTCAGACCATGAAACATTATGTTGATGTTGCCAAGTGTTGTTATTGACCGTCAAGGTTTGTAACAATTCACGACACACTTTCCACCGGATGCCTCAGTATCCCTGCATTATGAGTATGATGATAATTTGCTAATGTGCAAATATATTACACGTTCCTACAGTTTGTCAGATGCTACAGATGTTGTCACAGAGATTAGGAATTACTCTTGTAGCCTATTATGTGGTAGCATCATGGATGACGACTGATACTGCAAACAGAGTAGGGATAGACCTATGTAGATTTTTCCTTTATCACCAGTAAGTATGAACAATGACAGTAATGATGGTCCCTATGGTTCTCATTAATGTCTGTATGGTATAAGTGAAAAATAAAGGTGGATTTACTTAACCCAGGTATATGTTACCGTTTTCTGTAGGCCGTGTTTGGCTGTTGATTTAAGAGATTGCTAATCGTTATTAGTTATATTTAGGTTCATATTGAGCAACTGTCGTATTCAGTATGCATTCCTTCACAAACCCTCAAGTCAACAATGGTGGAACAAGGTTGTAATGTCTGCTGTTATTCAGCCTGAGCACGTACATGTTACTTCAACTGTGCCCTCAGTTAAAGAAATCGTTTTTATTTAGTACAAACACACACTTCAGCTGCAGTGTGTTTTGTTATGCTAAACAACCGAGTGGCGTTCACACCGTATGAAACAGACAGGATAAAGATAAATACAAGGGCCATTGCCCTGTTCACGGAGAGCAACTCCTGAGCCACACATCTCAGCAGTGTCCGAACATGAATCTGTTGCCCTGGTTGAGTAACGATGTATATTGCAATCCACGAAAGAAGACAGGTGAACGACTGTCGTTGATGTATAAATATGTAATCCGCGGTTCATAGTGGAACAGTCATTATAGCCATCTTCTCTCCCAGTCAGTACCCGTCTGAGTGCACGCAGTTGTCGGGAAGAGGGAAGGGGGGACAGTAAACTGGATACTGAGGTTGTGAATCAGATTGTTTAAAAGATATACGTCTTTCATACCACAATTTACTCTGTCCCTATGGGGTTAACTGTAATCCGATATAAAGATCATATAATACAGCTGATAAGGCATCTCTCTACCCACATGTTATCCCATCCCAGTATTGCCACCTATGTTCTAGGACCCAGTCCATCCCCCCCCCCTAGTAAATCACGTGTTGGTTTACACCGGCGTCATACAGATATTAACGAGAACCATAGGCACGAATCACTACTGTTAACTATTATTTATTGTTGCAAGGGAATTCCTCCCTCCCCCTCCTCTGCTTTCGATATCAGTAGTCATCCACGATGTTACTACCTAAATGCAACAAGAATAGTTCCCAGTCCCTATGACAACAGGTGTGACATCAAATATTCTAGGAACGTTTCATATATCACTATGTGATGACATAGTCGTCACCATACACTAATACTGCAAGGTTGTGTACCCCTGGGAAGCAGGTCGTCCTTTAGTCGATGTAACAAAACATGCTGGTAGACTGCGTAACGTGCCAAAGTCTGCATAACGTTTAACACCCGGACTAACAAATTCCATAATCAGTGTTAAACTATAGCAGATTTGGCACCATGTCACCAGAGTATCATTTATCCATCCGATCCTAGTTTCCTGCCACAGTCCACTCTCCCGTACCACATTACTCGTCTCCTGTAGAGCCACCCTTCCACCAGCCAAACCAGTATTGCCTCCTCCTCCCTCCTCCTGTCTCCCAGGCTCCCCACCGTGCCACCTCCTGTGGCGCCACCTAAAGAGTTTCAGGTTCACGGTCAGGGAGGATGGGGATCACAGTAATTTTATGATTATTATGATAGGTGCGGGAATGCAGACTATGTTTTAATGGTTTATATGCTGGCCGTCGGTAAATGTTACATGGTTCGTGATGTTTGTCAAAAGTCATACTTACGAAACCTGTGTGTTTCATGTGAATAAATTACGAATATGCCTGGCGTGAAATTATGTTATTACTATATTCACATAACGTTGTTTTTTCAGTATGTATTGTCAGCCGGGACATTGTTTATATACCACCAATAACTGCGCACAGGGGCAATGATCACCGCGTTCGGTTCGTCCTAGCGACCAAACGAAGCCTGGTCAAATTCCATACCCATCGGTGTTACCAGATGCGGAGAGCATCACACCACCTCGCTGGTGGACCGGGTGTCTCTATTTGATATGTCCGCAACTGTACATCTATGAGACGCAAGAAGTGAAGCATATATATATATATATATATATATATATATATATATATATATATATATATATATATATATATAAACCAGCCGTTGAGGTCCACTGCAGGACCGGCCTATCCCTACCGAAGCAGGGACGATACAAGCCAATGTATCTCTACACAGTGGCTTAGGCTGTCTGTAGGGTGAGAAGTGCTTGTAAGTGTAATTGTAGTGTTGTAGTGGCTTTGCATGTGTGTGTAGTCTGTGAACCAAGTGTAATCGGCCCGCCTGAAGCCGGCTGGGTGCAAGCATACTAGTATGCGACACTGGTTCAACCACAGCACCCCTTATGTCCGCCAAAGTAGCAAGTGGCTCGCTGAACGATTCCCAAAGTTTTTACAACTCTGACTGGAGGCGAACCCTCGTCCACCAGCGTGTGGAACGCACACTCTACTACTGTACCACAGAGGCTCCATATATATATATATATATATATATATATATATATATATATATATATATATATATATATATATATATATATATATATATATATATGAATGTATAAATCAAAAGTATTTTCTTTGGTACAGATGGGGAAGAAATCTTGCGAGATGGACTGCAGTATATTCAAATCATTCATGTGTCCAGAAGGACGGAATCATGGGGTGTAAAGGAGTACATTCAATGTACAGATAAAAGGATGCCTACTGATGTAATACAGGACTATATTGGGATAAAAATTAAGTGCATTACACTAACCTGCGTATCTAACCAACGTGTGTGAGATAACTAGAGAAAGGAGAAAGTTTCTCTCCTGTTTATTTCTCCTTCCTTATAGTAATAGCCAGAAAAAGATAAATGATGCAATGTATTTTGAACAGAAAAACATGGAAGTTTTCATTTTAATAACACAAAGGACACCCAGCCCTGAAGTATTCTAAGAGGAAGGATTTAGTTATTTACTCAGTCCCGCCTAGCCAAACATTTTTCGAGCCCGCTCTCCTTCACGGCAGGGTGATTTTTTTTTTTTTTCAGTACTAAATTGCTCAAAACCTACTGATGGGTTCTTAATATCCTTGGTACTGCTAAAAGGCAAAAAGATCTAGCTGAAAAATGCTGTTTAGATGATCCTTTCATGTATTCTATGGACAAAGCTCTGATGAAATTCTCGAGGGCATATTTCAGTGTCACACGAGAGTTCTTGTCAGCTAGCCAAATCACTCGATAATTTTCTCTCACACATATTTTATTTAATAACCGAACAGTTGAAGGAAAAACAAATGAATAAAGAAAATATTATCCATACACCAGATTACAGGTATTTTCCACTCATAAAAAATCTGTAACGGTTGGACTTGAACGGCCGTAGACTGAAGTTTGGGGGGAAGCCAATCTGGGAAAACGAGTTCCAAAGAGATGAAGTTTGGGGAATAAAAGAATTCGACAGGCAAAAGTTCTGCAATACGGCAATGTGACAGTCCAGTCATGAGAGCTACGAGATGCCCGTGTAGCGTGGTGGAAGGCGTGGAGAGGTGGTACAATGGATGCAACTTCGTCTGAGCATTTGTCATAAATGTATATGTAAATTAATCCAAGGGAGGCAACATTCCTTCTTACTTGTAGGAATGGTAGTTCACTTGTAATAATAGAGTTAATAATAATTCTAACAGCTTTGTCCTGAATTTTGTCCATTTGTTTTAGTATAACTTCTCCACATCCATTCTACAAAGGTGAGCAATATTCTAGCTGAGAGTGGACACAACTCTTGTAAATTTTTCCTAACAGCTGCTCAGTGAAGAAGTTACAGATTCTGCACAATAATCCAAGTTTCTTTGAAGCGGTTTTAGCAAGTGATTTAACATCAGAGGTCCAGCTGAGGGTATTGTTAAGTGAAACACAGAGAATTTCAATACTTTTAGAGACAGAAGTGTTAGTAGCATTGAAGGGAAATGTGTAGTGCAACGTTTTGTACCGGGTCAAGTTTTTGCAGCTGAGTCAGGGATACTGAACCGTGAACTGAGCACCCGTAGTTGATCCTTCCAAAGATGACAACACAGTAGTAGCCTAGCAGAAAGTTACGGTTGGCACCCCACTTAGACCCCGCTATGCCCTCCATGACATCCAGCCTCTTGGTACAAGATGTTCTAAGGTACTCTATGTGGTGACGCCACATGAGGATCGGCCCATCCAAATGGAGTCCCAAGAAGGTGAGTGTATGGATGACAGGTGGAAATTCCGTGCATATCCTGACCACCAGCTGAGATGGCATGCGGTGCAAGGTGCAGGCCATCAAGGCATACTTTGGCACACCAATCTTCAGACCCCATTAGTGAACCCAATTCTAGAAGTTGAGACTGCCAACTGAAGTCTCCTCTGTGCACCTTCCATGATGGTGTCTCGGCTACTGATGGTCACGTCGTCTGCATATACCAGTGGGTTGGGCAGTCTTACATCAAGATGTTGAAAAGCAAGGGGCTGAGGTCCGAACCTTGGGACATCCCCCTACAGATGGGACGTGGAGATGAAATGACCCCACCAACAGACAGCATAGCTCCTGCTTCCAAGGTAATCAGCAAACCACACCAACACTGAGCCAGAGACCCCAAGGCAGGAGAGCTTGTACAGGATGCCAGTATGTGGCACTGAATCAAAGGCTCCCTTGATGTCCACAAAAAGGACCAGCATGTATTGCCCCTTGCAGTATGTGTCATGTATCAGGTATTCCAATTGACAGAGTATGTCCAAGGTGAACTGGAAAGGGCAAAAACCACACTGTTCCTCCAGAAGAAGGGATCTAGCTTCCAGCCACCATGAAAGATGGCGAGCCACCATCCTCTCCATCCTCTTTCCCTGCACAAGAGTGAAGGACGATGGGCCTGTATGAGGATGGCATGGTTGGGTCCTAGCCTGGCTTGAGAAAAGGCAGTCACTTTGAGATCTTCCATTCTGCTGCATATATCCCCTGGCCCCAGCTGCGATTATAAATTTCCAGGAGGCAATTCTGCAGGATTGGTGTCAGATGCTGGAGCAATTCATTCGCCACTAAGTCCTGACCCACTGTCCTGCCGAGCCGGAGAGCAGTCAAGGCAGCGGAGAGTTCTGAAGTGGTGAAAAGACTGTCTAGATCAGCGGTGGGAGGTGAGGAGATGCTTCATTGCATCACCTTCTCATACATCCTGGATGAGGGCAAATCAGAAGTATGTCCGAACTGGGTGTGGAGGAATGATGCCAAATAGTCAGCCTTGGACAGGTCATCAAGGAGGCACAACCAGTCCCTGCTAAGTGGATATTAGTGGGTGATGAAGTGTCTAGCCATGGCCACCGAGAATCTCCAACTATGAGCCGAGGAGGTGGAGAAGGAAATACTGGCACTGAAGGAGGTCCAGGCTTGCCACTTTGCCAACTTGATGATTCTGGAGCAGATGGCATTAACCCGGCAGTACTCACGCCCCAGCTCCTGGCAAGGGTTACGGCTCCACACGTGCCAGGCTCGATGGCAGGCCCTGACAACAGCCGCACATTTCTCCGACCACCAAGGAACTCCTGCTTGGTGTACACAGTGGCGAATCAAATACCGAAAAACTCCTCCTCAGCTAAGAGCTCCACAAAGTCCTTAGCCAACAGCGAAGGGGAGCCCCATTGGCCTGGAAAAGGGGAAGCAACTTCTGTTCAGAATGTATCCCATTTGTCTACCACCAGCTTCCACCTGGGATGACAGTCTCTGGAAAGCGACGTGGAGAGGTCTGGATAATCATAGAAGACTGGTAGATGGTCGCTGCCCATATAGTGACCCACCTCTGCTGTTGGACACGAAAAGGCTGCATCTCCAAGGCAGAGGTCCAGGACTGATGGCTGCCCAGCATGAGGGTCATATCAGAGGTACAGGCCAGGTGGTGTGAGGAGGAGGATGCACTGGGAGTCCAAGAGCACCTGAAAAAGAGGCGATCCCACAGCTTTGGTGATGGTCAGTGAAGGATCCCAAAGGTAATGATGTGCAATGAAGTCCCCCCATGATGAAGGCAGAGCCCAGCAGCTCGTGAAGATAATGTACCAATTCCTTCCATGTCACATCCTGGCAAGGGTTATAACATAACAGCACTGATGCCCAACCAGACAGTAGAGTCACCCTAACTCCCAAGACTTCCATCAGGCCACTGAATAGTGGGCAAGAGCCAAATCCACACTCTGAGAAGTCTCCTGGACAGCCAGTAATTGACCCCTACCCAGCCCCCGAGGGCAGTCCAACCTATAGACTGTGAAACCCTCCAGGGTAACGCGAATGCAGGGTTGCAGCCACGACTCACACACCCTCACCACACCCGGTCCCCAATCAGCCACTAAAATTTTCAAATCCTGTGTCTTATGGACCAGAGAATGAGAATTCCACACCAGGAATATAAAGCCACCTTTAACCCCCATGACGTGGACAATACCAGGGAAAATAACTGGGGCCAAAGGAGGGGACAGGTTTCCATGAAGGACTTCCCCTATCGATGTAATTCCAGTGCCTCAGAGAGATGTCTGAGGAAAGAGTGCCCAGAACCAAGGCCATCATCACTGGAGTACAGAGGCTCCTGATTCCACTGGCTTTCTGGATGAGTAGATTGAAGCCTCTGTCGGCCCATTGATGGTGGCAGGGCAGGGGTGGGGCCAGAGAGGCATTGTAGACAGGCACCAGAATCATCAAGAGTAGCCACTTCCAGGTCCTGCAAAAGCACCCCTGGGGCCTGAGGGCTGGCTGAACGGTGATGACTGCGAGGAGCATGGTTGGGGTGTGTTGGTGCCTTAGTAGCAGAGGTGATGGCATGGATAATGACCTCTGCACCAGACATGGGGTGGATAGAGACTCCCAATCCATCAGTCGGTCCTGGGTCTTCCTCCTGATCATTGTCATCAAGGACCACTTAGCAGTTAGAGGCTACACAATAAGCATATGGCCTACCTTGTTGGACAAGGGCACTGTGGGGAGCCAGTGATGGTGCCCATCAACCCGACCCACGGGGAGTCGGTGGGCTACAGGGCAAAGTGTGTAGGTCATGAAGATGCTTGTTGATGTCTGTGGAGCTGGCGCCGGCCTTTTTCACGGTCTCGTATACATCACTGGCATTCATGTAGATATGGCAGACCTTGGACACCACCCTGTGCTAGTCACTTCCACAAATAAAGCACCTTGGGTCTCTGCTACATTTCTGACTCACCTCTGACTCTGCCCTGAAGGGGTGGTATCCACTGCACATCGAACATCTAACCTTGTTCCAACACACTAGTCTTGTATGGCCAAACAGATGGCAGTTATGGCAACATAATACAGGGTGGGTGTATTCACCAACAAGGAATGACACATACCCAAGGAAAACACTAGATGGAAGAGGACCACGATAGACCAGTTTCACCCACTACGACTGGCGAGAATCAAAGACGGGAAAAAGTGCTGGAATCCTTGCAACCTCAAGGAGCTGAGAGGCACGGTTGTCTGCAGGGTGCAGCCTCTCCGCAATCACCACGAAGTCCAGTTCCGTCGAGATCAGCCCAATCTTGCCCACGTTGACAACATCCCTGGGTTCGTATTTGGGGAATCCAGGACACACGACAGCCCAAGGGCCAAAAGTAGCCATTACCTCAGGCTGGTGCTGGAGCTTGGCCAAGTTGGCTGACAGAATGGCGAAAGACAGATTTGAACCATCCCCCAGCAGCATGGTGGACCCCTTCACGATGTATTTGGTGGAGGAGGATGCATTGAGGGCGTCTGTCACCTTTTGTGGGTGATAAAACACCCTGGACAGGTCCTAGGTCCGCATGATGTACGTCACCCTTGTCCGAACCACTGCACCATCCTCTGTAGCTTGTCCACCTTCACTGACGGTCGTAGACAGTGGCAAGGTCTTCCTGGTCTTCTCAGCCGACCTCAAAGTCCCCTCCTCATCCGAGACAGACAGATGGGGTCATTTCTCGCCCGGCCAAGCAGTGTCTGTATCGTCTCTTCCACTCTCCCCTGCCATTATTCACCACCACACACTTCACTGGAGCACACACACCACCCCTCTACACCACAAACACTGGTGCACTCCACTCTGAACACCACACTCGAAAGTGAACAAACACAGCACTGTCACTCTGGGCACCGCGTCCAGATTTCATCCTAGCGCCAATATCGCTCATGTGACTTCCGAACACAGATCTAGTTCGTTCCATTACCAAACGATTTCATTTAGTTAAGGAGTGTGCGGTAGTAGTCACGGGTGAAAGAAGAGAGTATCTAACACTTCTAGTTCGATAAGTCTCTCCTTAACAGATTAAATAATCCCGAGAATGCAAATATAAAAAGCAGTAGACGTTTCGAGGCTGTCGGGGTTAAGCACAGCCAAGGTAACGATATTTGGTTTCATTTACTGTGAATAACTCAACTGATAGTTTTCCTATTGATGTGTTTCCCTGTTACTATTTCACCCTTTCCACGTGGAGCAAGTAAGGTAAGATGCAAACCACATTGTCACAACTAACCAAATCTACACGTAACCTTCGTTTAACTTGTTTTGCCATTAAGCAAACCTAAACTACTCTAACTTAACATAA
>NC_137047.1:39908963-40111463 GCF_032717465.1 Coenobita brevimanus
CCCTGGAAACACCGTCTCTCTCGGGCTGTCGGTCTCAGACTACTGTGTTCACGCGCGATGCAGCAGCGCTCGTGGGAAGAGGGCAGAGCTTCCTCTCCCGGTGGTTACAAGGGCGGGGCAAACGGTATATACATACTAATATCGCTCACTGATACACTAACGTTTGTGCATATAAACAGTCACTTCCAAAACATTGATAAATATTTTGAAAATTTATTCCAATCGAAGTGCAACCGTGGAACAGTTAGTAACTGAGCGAAGTTCACTGGGATTTACACTGGCATTCATAGACTCCCATGATAATACAATGTCGCATATTTGTGTCAATTTATTAATAATTATTTTTTTTTTTTTTTTTTTTTTGGGGGGGGGAGAGCAAAAGACAGACTTAGTACGATTCCGAACAAAAACATAAAAGAGATGAGATTCAGGGTGGGTTGGCTAGGTAACTTTTGAATGCCCTCTCTTTGTTGTGGACGGCATTAGAACAAGCAATTAAACCAAACTATTTTCTTTTTCTTTTTTTTTTTGCACTTGTCACAGGATAAGAGAAAGGAATATATGCCTCCATGCCGAAAGAATAACCTCCATAATGTGCAACGGACACTCAGTTGGCTCTCGGCCATGAAAGCAGTGATCATTTTAGGGAAACTCAAAGAAGTACTGCCTGAGAGCCTCCCAATCAGCAGCTCCAAATTGTGAAAGTCGCCCCTTCTTGGGAGGGTCCACAGGCCTTACCGGGGCGATAGGACAAATTGAGGTGATAGGGTTGTGACTGGAGGAGCCCAGTGGAGAGAAAAGATTAACAGCATAGGCAGAAGGATTAGTTGTAAGGAAAAGGTCAAGTCAGGTGGTCAGGGATACAGGTAGGGTGCTGCAACTGCAAGGTGTTTCAGGTCATTAAGGATAGAAAAAATGCGAGGCTTGTTCTCCAGGTGGATCAGTGAAAGGAGAGGAGAGCCAAAGGTGGTGGTGAGTATTGAAATCACCTAGAATGGAGATTTCTGAGAAGAAAAGGATAAATGATATTGTTCCATCTTAGAAGTAAGAGAGTCAAAGAATTTTTTTCATAGTAGAAGTAGGGGATAAGTAAACAGTACAGATATATTATTTAGTCAGAGAATGACAGGACAGTCAAAACCAGAGATTAGAGAATTCAGAGGATTCAAGTGCAGGAACATGAGAGCCAAGATATGTTGCTGTGTACATATGCACAACACCCACCTTTGGCTTTGGTAAGTGAGTATAGAGAAAGTGAGGAGGATACAGAGAGGAAAGGATTTGCTATCAGATAGTCACCACAGACAGCTAAGCCCTCAGTAAGGAAGAGAAGGTGAGGTTCAGAGGAAGAAAGGTGGTGTTTAACTGAGAGGAATATTAGAGGAAAATGCCGCGAATGTTGCAGAAATTGAGTCAGGCGGTGTGGTTCCAGGCACCTCTTGGTCGTCCACCAGGAGAGGGGTGGATGGTGGGGGTTTCCTATTGAGTCCGGGGACTCTAGGCTGGATGTGTTGAGATTCCATTTTTTAAACAGAAAATTAAGTGTTGTATATAACGTGCATGATGCTTGGTGACAGTTGGAGGAAATTGTAGGGGAGGGTATACTGGTCTACTCTCTGTGTTACTGAAACACTGAAAAGGTTCTACAAAAAGGGATTGTTAGAAGCAAGCCTCGAGGGCTGATGAAAAGGGAGCTCCAACTCTCTCCCTCTCTGGCTGCCTATGCAGTCTCCCTGCCTCCCATATGCATGCATGACGCCGTGGTGGTCACCTCAAACCTGTGGGAAATGCATTATGTCCGTCCGTCAAACGGGCATTCCTGAACACTTGATATCCGCCAGCCAGTGCCGCCAGACATGCTTTAGGGGTTATTATTTTTGCTTTCATTTTCCATTTAACTGACACTATTATCCTCACTGACTGGTGTAGAATATATTTGAAGGTGGTGGTGATGGTGGTGATTATAATGAAGATGATGATGACAATAACAGGGGTAACATGAAGATGAGGATGGTGATAGGGACAGTGATGATGATGATGATGATGATAGGAGTAAGATGAAGATGAGAACATAAGAAGAGAGAATAACTGTATTAGGCCAGATAGCCCATGCTAGGCAGCCCCAGTATGAGCGAGACTAAAGTATTAGAATACTGATAAGTCAAGGATAGCAAAGAAGGCTCTCTTCCGCCCACCAAAACCACTCCAGCCAGAAACCGACAGGAAAAAAAGACAGAGGGAAGACCACACTCTTTAGAAGAAAAAAAAAACTGACAGTAAGAAATTTTATTGCAAAGCGTAAAAGAAGAATAGAATTGTTGCAGTGTGAAGCCTGAGAAGGAAAATGATGAATTAATAACTAGGAAATTTGTTGCATCCAACCCTTACCTGCCATATATTTATTTAATCCATGCTTAAAGCTCACAATGGAAGAGGCAGCAGCTATATCACTAGGTTGGCTTACCTGCCATTCATCCAGTACTCTATATTACACAAGCCAGTTCTACATATATTTTTACAACAACAATATTTATTAAGCTTGAAACACATTAAGTTCTAGTTCTGCACTGTATTGTCAGTTTTGGTACCTTATATAAATATTCCCATATTTATTCCTTTCATCCACTTAAACACCTCACTATAAATCTCTCTTTGCTCTTGGATCTTAATAGTGAGTGAAATTTAATCTGTTAACTTTTCTTATGAAAGGGTCCGAAAATGTTGTATAATTTTTTGTCACTCTTCTTTGTACGTATTTTAAGGATCTGACAAATTACCAATATGCAGGGAATCGAACCCGGGACTGTCAGGTGAGAGCCAGGCAGCATACCACTACACCACGACCAGGTAAAAGTTCAGTTATGTTGTGACAACATAAGCTTTCCAGGTCGTGGTGTAGTGTTATGCTGCCTGGCTCTCACTTGAGAGTCCCTGGCTCGATTCCCGACATATTGGTAATTTCTCAGATGATTTTTCCTGTGTAAAATACAGGTCTCTCTCTTCGTATTTTAAGGAGTTTATATCCATTGTATAGTACAGACACCAAAATTGCGCGGCATAGTCTAAATCTGACTTTTCTGATGAAAGATAAAGTAGTATTACTTTGGATGTCCTGTCATTTACTCTTCGCGAAAAAGAAGAACGTAGGATAATATTTGCTTTACTTTTCGCAAAAATATAATGTTGTCTTGTTTTAAAGTCTTTATTAACCATAACCCCCAAATCTTTTTCCAGTTCCGAAATATCTAGTTCCTTACTATTTAAATTCTATATTGTATCTCTGAGTTGTATATAGTATCTCCAAAGTTGTATCTTGTGAAGGTGAAGGTGATCGTAGTGGTGGTGATGGTGTGGTGATGATGATGATGACGATAATGATGATGAAAGAAGTATGATAAAGGCAGGTTGGCGATGGGGATGGTGACACTGGTGATGATGATGATGATGATGATGATAATTATGTTGACAGAGAGATGAAGATGAGTGTGGTGATGGTAATGGTGACAGCGGTGATGCTGCTGACGGGTCACGTCCACCCACAGTTCTCATTCCAACTCGCACGGCAGGTAAGTTTCACATCTTCTTAGTTGATTGTCTCAGCATAAAGTTTACATAAAAGATAACAAGAAATAGCAAGCTAACGAGAAAGTATGAAGTTCATAACTAGAAATAAGTCATACGATGATTGGGCAAAATTACAGGTTTTTAATTTATTAAAATATAGACTGAGAGGTATTCTCTTAGACTACAACATATACGTCTCTCTCTCTCTCTCTCTCTAGATAGATAGATAGATAGATAGATACAGATATAGATATAGATAGATAGATAGATATCCGTTTAACATCTAAACCTACTGTATTTTGCCCCCATCAGGAGCGTAGGAGCCCGGGCGATCAATCATGATAGGCATGAGCGTTTGGTCTTACTCGCCTCTGAGTGATATTATGTAAGCAATAAACTCTAACATCTCTCGGATATAAACCCTTAGGAGCTGAATCCAGATGAAGCACCTTAACTCACTAAACCACCAGGCGTTTTTTGTTTATATGGTTCTATGTTTCGTCTATTCCATAAGTTCTACAGGCCTAGAAACCCGTCAGGAATTGTCAAAGTGTACGAACTTTATAACGTAACAGAGAAACGAAATAAAGTTTTCATGACACATGGTGTGAAAGTGGCAGTGTGAGCTTATATAACTACATGATAGTTGGTAAACATTACTGAATATAGACTGGTTGATTTATAGGAAATGGAAAGGGTATAAAATTATTAGTATACGTTTAACGTTGAACGAAACAAAGTACTTCTTTTCAACAGTTGTCTAAACATACAAACAGAAGTGATTTACACTGTGACAAGATGCGATACCTTGCATTACAAACTTTTAAATGCAGCCTGGGATTGGAGAGGTATCGTCACTGTAATATCAAGAGAAGGCCACTACGGAGTGGAACGCTGAATCGCACCTGAAGGCCAAAGGGAAAACTGCAAATATTTAATCATATTATAGTGTTTTCGCTTTGGCCTTCAGGGACAGTTCAACGTTCCACTACGTGGACGCCTTCACTTGACCAACAAAAAATGACGGTAGATGGTAACAAAGTGTTCTGTACTATAAATTTTCACAAAAAAAATGGTAACAAGTAACACTTTATCAATGTTAGAAACTCAATATATATATATATATATATATATATATATATATATATATATATATATATATATGGTACCTAGTTGCATTCAAATCACTTAAAGAATTTTTTAGAGAAAATAATGGCAGTAGGGAGTATCAAATCCATTATTTTAATTCCCACAAAAAAAAAAAAAAAAATGATGGTTTATAGCCTGTATAACTGTCAGTATATCATGTCCTTCTGACAGGTGCCTCCAAATCTACCCTCTAACATGGTGGGTTGTGGGCTTCAGACGTACTATCTCCAGCATGCGTCCATACAAGCCTGTGCTGCACTCTGCTTCAAGGATACCAACTGTCAACTTTTCTGCCTTAATGGTTAGTGTGTTCAGTTCCATTCAGCAGTACTTTCTTTACTCCCATTATCACCATTATCGGAAATGAATGTGGTATGTTTAGTAAAGAAAAAATAAATCCTCTAGTGACACGATATGTATTACGTCTGACAAGTCAAGAACACAGAGCGCTACCGGGTGTCATGCCTTCAGATCCTCTCGCCTTCGTAAGACATTTAAGACTGTGTCACCCGAGCGGCTTTCTGGCAACTTTTCCTTAGCAGCTCTACCTTCATGCTACTTTCATGGCAAGTTTTAAAAAACTACTACCACGCAAGTCCGACTCTGGTAATCAAAACAAACACAGTTCAATAAGGAGGAAGCTGAATAAAGAGAAGACAATATTGATGACAAAGAAATGTGCTAAATTGACAGTTGCGGTAGTTAGACCATGTGCCATTAACCCTATCAGATTATTTGCTATGGCTTCATCCACCCCTTCGTTCGCCTCTACACAGTACATATTAAAAATACATTTTTATTTTGTATATTAAATTCATAAACTACCATGTGAGTGTATGAAACATGATGCAGTTATCACACCTGGACAATGAGGTATGTTCCAGCAGCCTAAATATATGGTAAAAAAAGAAACGAATAAATAAATACACATGAACACAATTATAGCTTCAAGGAAATGGTGATACCAGGAAATATACTACGATTCACGTGCACTGACTAGATTTTATGCCAAATACCATCGTGTAATTGTCTGAGTAACTGATCGCTCCATATCTGGGGTATCTGGAAAGAAATATTCATAGATAAACACCTAATAATGTTAAGTGTCGATTGTTTACTGAGTATTTTACATAAGAACAGGAAGTTGTTTAAAATCTTTTGTCAACATTTTTGCTTTCACTAGCTAAATACATACTGCAACTTTGTGCTTCCTTCTCACTTGTCTTACTTTGGTTTCTACTGGTTATCTCATATCACGGTTGGTCAGTACTATTCTGAGTTTCAAATGCCTCCCATAACTACTGCAGGCGCCAATAAACCGAGATGTATCTACTATTAAACTACTGACGACTGCTAGTTGTAGCGTGCATCATCACAGTTGAATGTAGTTATGTCATGTTCACAGTACAAATGATATAGTGTAAAACATTAACGATAAACAAGTGAATTTTCATGTTTAGAAAAAGTCATACGGTAACAGCCTACCCAATTCTTCTCCTCTTTACGATGATTATGCGTTGTGCCATCTCTAGGGAAATATCTATCTATCTATCTATTGCCAGACGCCTCAATCCCGTTTGGGGTGGCCACAAACAAATCGCCTCCACGTCGCCCTGTCCCCCACCATTTCACTGCCCTGCTCCCAACTCACACCCCCCTCTCTCATATACCTCTCCACCCCATCCCTCCATCTCATCCTCGGGCTCCCCCTCCGTCTTCCCCCCTCTACCTCACTCACATACACTCTCTTCGTCAGTCTTTCACCCTCCATCCTCTCCACATGGCCAAACCACCTTAGTGTGTTCCTCATAACGCTTCCTATCACATCTACATCCACCACAACGCTCCTTTATATCCTCATTCGTCAGCCTGTCTCTGCATGTGACTCCACAGGCTCCTCTTAAATAACTCATTTCCACTGCTCTCACTCTTGACTTGTGTCCTTCCAACAACGTCCAAGCTTCACTTCCATACGTTAGAGCTGGTATCACAATACTGTCATGTAGTAACTTTTTCACTTCCGTGCTCACTTCCCTGTTTCTTATCACTGCTTTCAAAGAACCAGCAACCTTTCTTCCCTGCTGTACGCTTTCAAGCACTTCACCCTCCAAACCTCCATCCTTACTCATCACACTACCCAAGTACTTAAACGTACTCACATTTTCCAATTCCTCACCATCCAACTTCGCTGTACATTCACTGACTTCACCCTTCTCAAAGACCATCACTTTACTCTTCCCTACATTCACCTTTAGATTCAGTTTCTTACACACTCTCCCAAACTCATCCACCAAGTCTTGCAGCTCCCCTTCGTCTTCACTCAATAACACAGTATCATCTGCAAACAACAATACAGGGAGTTTCCAAACACTATCCTCTCTCACCAGGGCCACTCCAACATTCATTACCCTACCTTGTATCTCTTTTATTACCCCATCCATGTACAGATTGAACAACCATGGAGACATGACACATCCCTGTTTCAACCCAACCTTCAAAGAGAAAAATTCACTTAGTTCACCATCCACACGCACTGCAGCCTTAGCACCATCATACATACTCTTCACAGCATTCAACAACTTCCCATCTACTCCATAGGGAAATATATATTTTAAAAATCTGCTGACAAGTTATAAGCAGCCAAGAAATACTAGGGCAAATGCATGTGCGTGTGTGCTATTCGTTAGACTTAATCCAAAATCTTTTGCTAAGAAATTTGCACAGCAAACCATCAAATACTCTTTCTGCATCACAAAGTGGATTTTTTTTTTCTCCATAATCCTTAGCTGTCAATAACTCTTCATCAGATTAATTAAATAGCAATTAATGGATTCCTAATCGGCAATAGCACACACCGTTAAAAAAAAAACGTTAGGTACCGTTTACAGAAAAATTGGGTCGCTTCCCATCTGACTCTCAAAGATATCAAAATTCGCTTCTTTATTGTTAGTTCACACATTAAAAAAAAAAAAAAAAAAAAAAACAGACTATAGCATTTCTGCAATACTGGCTTTCTTGGCACCATTGTACCTGGTATTAGATGTAAGAAGCGTTTTGGTGAGATGTTTGGGGACGACAGTTGGTACTGTGAATATCGTTAGTGTAGTAAGCAAATGGTGGCTACTGGTGAATAGGCCCTGGGCTGTGTGAATACTGTGATGGGTTTCCTGCTTCTAAAGGGTGGGAAGTGCCGTGAGCCAAGTAAAAGTTAAGAAGATCCAGATATGGCGCACTTCGTGTTATCGTATTAACAGCATGATGTTTTTCCTGGTATTGTTTGTGGCCACCCCAAACGGGATTGAGGCGTCTGGCAATAGATAGATAGATAGATAGTTTGTTGTCGCATGTCCTAGGCCTGTGTACCGAGAATTTAGGTCGCTGGTGATGTACGGTGCTTCAGGCCTTCTTATTTTCTTTAATAGTACTATGATGTCGACATTCCTCCTTCTCTTGGGTGTATGTATGTGGAAGCGAGATTCATAGGTCCCAGTGACTTCATAACCTTCACTGAGAGTATGCATATGTAATCGGAATCGTCGGGTATCTTGTGCTGAATGGACTTCTTCATTGCTATGATGACTCCTGCATATTGTTAGCCTATGCGATTTTGCTGATGTGTAAACCGGGATTTTTAAAAGCTGATCATTGGATACGCCGTGAGGGTTATAAGTAAGAAAACATCAGATGAAAGAAACCTGCGCTAACACAGAAAAAATCAACTAATATTACTAGTAATGACTGGAATCGAACCAAGACTTCATGTAGGAATCAGGGAGCTCTCCACTGTACGACGACCAGGTAAAAGTTGTCTCACTTTGTCACATACTTTTAACCAAGGTACCTTCGCCCCCAACTGTGGACCTGAAAGGGAAGAGACAACCAACCCCCTGGCACTCAGGCAGGTAGAAGGTTTTAATCATACCCAAAGCACATCCCGGCATGATTGGCAATACGTTAGAAAATAACGTCCGGTTGTTCTTCCATATATTTCCTTATGAAATCAATGTTTATTTTCCAGCGACGCACATTATATCATTTGTTTCACTCTTCGTGTATTTACAAAGTATGTAAAACTATTAAGGATTTTCCCTTTGTTATTCTGGTAGACTTTGTAATATTTCCCTTGTGCTAGTTGGTGGAAGTTAATTTGTTTTCCTTGTATTGGTTGATAGTGTTTATTGTGTTTATGATACCCGGTGTGCACAGGAGATGAGGTATTGGTTCTTGTTTTTTTTCCTTTCAAAATTTAATGGCTGCATGTTGTATTGGAGATTCAATGTACCACCTTTCAGTCCCCCTCACCCTCATTCCCTACACCACCCCTCACCTACCCATACCCTCACTCCCTACACAACCCCTCATCCGGTTCACCACAACCACATACACCACCACTCAACCCCTTACACCACCCTTCACCCCCACCTTACCAATACCTCACATTACCTCAACCACCTACACCACCCCTCAATTCTCCCCCCACCTTTATCTCCTACACCACTCCTCAAATCCACCTCACTCACAGCTACGTAACCCCTCAACTCTCCATCACTCTCACCCCCAACACCTCCCCTCAATCCCTGCTCACCCTCACCGCCCATACCTACCCTCAGTCTTCTTTACTCTCAGCCCCATGTCGCACACACCGTTACCAATTCCGAACAGCATAATGTTCTTACAGCTCTAACATGGCTGTCTGTTTCTTCTGTGAGTGTATTTTGACGATTAGAAACTTCACTGACTTTCACCAGACAGCATTGTTTCCCTGTTGTTGTTGTTGTTGTTTTTTTTTTCATATCCATTTCACTCTGAATGTCAGAGTATCCTTCCTTCTCATATAGTAGCCTTCCCTTATTTGTGTGTTTTATTTTGCTATCACATAATAACATTTCATCTAACACCTTCCACTGCCTGTCAGCAGGAATGTTTTGGCTTACTGGTGAGAGTAATACCTCTCTTGTTCCCTCAGGCAGCGTGTGTTCCTTATTCAACGCCGATGTGGCCACCTGGTTGCGAGGCAGCGACCCGGCAATATCCACCTTCAACCGCTGCTAGACCTCTCAAGCCCCAGAACCAAACGACATCACTCATGAAGTGGTCAGCACTACAGCTTCAGATTACTACACACCCGGCGTAACTACTGCAGAAAAAGCTGTCAACGGCTTTCTTGCAGATCGTATGAAGACTGCTTCCTAACCAGTGGCTTCACGGGCTACTGGAGGGCAGATCTGGAAGTATCACGTCGAGTGGCCACTATCAAGATACAGATGCGCATTGACGGCGGGCTACAATCTCACTTCAGCATGGTGACCATCTCTCTGGGCGATTTTCCTACCTACGCCAATCCGGTCTTCGCCTTATACCCCATGATGGCCCCTTCCGTGGGACAAGTACTGACATTCACACCACCAAGTCCAAAATATGGCCGTTACCTACAGCTTAAAACAAATACTGCTGGCAAACTCATGATCTGCATCATGTTTATTTATGAATAATTCAAACTCAAAATTCAGCAACCGAGGCAAAAGATCCTACTAGCACCTTTTCCCTAGCGATATTATATATATACAGATAGATAGATAGATAGATAGATGGATAGATAGATCATATTACACAATAGTAATCCCTTGTGTGTTGACTGTGTCTTTGTCATATGGATTCTGCTTGTATAAATGCATCTAGTACATGAGATTATTAATGTCATATACTAAAATAAGCTAGTACAGAAGGGTGTGGTAATATTTCCTGTGCCCTCGAGAATACCGCCTAGTGTCACAGGTGGAGTGTATATTGTCTGAATGATCGCTGATATGTTATAACACTTTGAAGGAGGCACAGTCTGAAGCCATCTTTTCTGCTCACCCTTTACCCCATATTCCTGGCAGAAAGTATTATCAGAAGTTTCAAACATAACCAAAAATCTTGCTGATGCTGACTGTTCGAGATTCTTTGGACAGTATGAGTAGCAGAGTGACTTTAAATTGTTTCTTTGCGGCATATCAAAGCTAATAACAATCACCTTAATAGTGAACAACAGGTCTTTGGTGTGATACCTGGTTTCGATTTCTCTTCGACCTGGTTCAGGGATGTGATAAGTAAAAGCTATGGTTCATGAGTGTATACATGCATGCGATGACGACCGGCAATTAGGAGAAATATACGTGAAATAGAACGTGAGGATTGCAAGTCAGGTATAATTACTCACCTGTACAAGGGAAAGGGGAAAAAGAAGCGTGTGGTAACCACAGGGGCATTTGTCTTTTTAGTGTAATAGGAAAACTATATGGTAGGATACTTACTGACAGAGTTAGGGAAACAGCAGAGGAATTAGTTGGAGAAGAGGTGGGAGATTTTAGGAAGGGAAGAGGTTGTGTAGATCAGATATTCATTCTTAGGTCTTTAGTGGAAAAGTTTCTAGAGAAGGGAAAGAAGTTGTATGAGGCCTTCATGGATTTGGAGAAAGCATATGACAGGGTGGATAGACAAGGATTGTGGAAAGTATTAAGGATATATGGAGTAAATGAGATATTGCTGAATGCCGTGAAAAGTATGTATCAGGGTGCTAAGGCTGCAGTGCGTGTGAATAGTGAACTGAGTGAATATTTCTCTCTGAAAGTTGGACTGAAACAGGGATGTGCCATGTCCCCATGGTTGTTCAATTTGTATATGGATAAGGTTATAAAAGAGATACAAGGTAGGGCAGTGGATGATGGAGCGACCCAAATAAGAGAGGGCAGTGTTTGGAAACTCCCTGTACTGTTGTTTGCAGATAATACTGTATTGTTAAGTGAAGACGAAGGGGAACTGCAAGGCTTGGTGAATGAATTTGGGAGAGTATGTAGGAAACGTAATCTAAAGGTGAATATAAGGAAGAGTAAGTTATGGTCTTTGAGAGAAATAAAGTCACTGGATGTACAGTGAGGATGGATGAGGAGGAAATGGAAAATGTGAGTACGTTTACGTACTTAGGTAATGTGATGATAAGGATGGAAGTTTGGAGGGTGAAGTGCTTGAAAGGGTACAACAGGGAAGAATGGTTGCTGGTTCCTTGAAAGCAATGATAAGGAAAAGGGAAGTGAGCATGGAAGTAAAAAAGTCACTGCATGACAATATAGTGATATCAACTCTAACGTATGGAAGTGAAGCTTGGACCTTGTTGGAAGGACACAAGTCAAGAGTGAGAGAAGTGGAAATGAGTTATTTGAGAGGTGCATGTGGAGTTCCATGGAGAGACAGACACAAATGAGGAAGTGAAGGAGCGTTCTAGTGTGGATGCAGATGCGACAGAAAGCGTTAGGAGAAATACACTGAGGTGGTTTGGCCATATGGAGAGCATGGTGAGCGAAAGACTAACGAGGAGAGTGTATGCGAGTGAGGTGGAGGAGGGGGAGAGGGAGAGGGAGGCCGAGGATGAGATGGAGGGATGGAGTGGAGAGGTATATGAGAGAGAAGAGTGTGAACTGGAAGCATGGGAGTGAAGTGGCGTTGAACAGGGCGACATGGAGGTGGTTTGTCCGTGGCCATCCCTTACAGAATTGAGGCGTCTGGCAATAGAACGGATAGATGGACAGTTTCCCTACCAACATCGATGAACTTGAGATCGTGGTTTTCCATTCCTATTTGTATTCCTTATTGATTTCTAACAGTTTTCCAGCATTATTAGCAGCCTTGATGTATAAATTGGGCCGTCAAGGGAAAGATAACATATCACAGATTATGTCGGCATTCGTGTCTGTATTCCACTCTTGATCTCTGCCAGAAGTGGGACCTATTATGCTTGAGACATCTTGCGTTGGCTTTAGGGTCTGAGTGAAGTGACAGGACAAGAGGGTGGACCGCCACAGCCTTGTCGTCTGTAGATTCCCAGTGAGAATTCATTCCGCCGCTTCATCAGTGACTGGGAATAAGAAAGAGATAATGTCAGTTTGACTGGCGGGTCTTATAAGCATGAACAATTTATATCTAGTATCTTCAGCACATTGATGTCGTTCGATTAGTTATGTTTATTACTTCCTATAGACTGTGATATAAAGAGACTGATGTTCAGAGATTAAAAGGTGTGTTTGTTATATAAGAACATAGGTGGAGAGTATGAAAGACTGTGTTTATTGTGATAAATGACAGTTTGGAAGTAAATTATATTTTGTATTGTAAAATCAAGACAAAAGTAGAGAGAATAAAATATGTTGTTAATTGTTAATTTGAAATATAGACATATATGCAGGAATCATAGTAGATTCTGACTACTGTGACATTAAGACATGTAGAAAGTATATTTTACGTTTCCAGTGTGTTCGACCCCTCAGGAAGACGCAGTAGATGATGACATAGATACAACCACAGACCAGGTTAAAGTATGAGAAGATCCTGTACGCCCCGGCGAGGCCCTGGGCTGTGACCAGGTACCCACCAACGAAGGCCCCAGCAGCTCGCCCTGAGGAAGTGACGAGGATATAACCAGTTCATGGAGACAAGTGAATACAGTGCCTGGGTGAGATAACACAAGAGACAGCTGAAGGTATTTCTTTCTCTGACGCTTTTGACTTTAAGGAACCAGTCTACTATGTCCGAAAATGGACCCTAATAAAGAACTTAAGCTGCGTTTTCCCTCCTTCTCACCTCCTGCCAGTGATGGGGAGACGAAGACCAGAATGGTTACACTACATAACACCAAGGTATAGGGACGCTGGATGGGTATAGTTATAATTCTACAGTATGTAAGTGACACTTGGGAGGATACATGCACTGGAAAGGTGGCTGATGATGTATATAGCCTAACCAAAGAAGGTTGTCTCCCTCATCAGACGTCTGTGTTAATCATTATATGCAAATGACAAGGTAAAATGGTGATCGTTTGTACACTGTGGGGAACTATGGGGTGTTGGTGTATGAAAATGTAATCTCACTGGGCGATTACACATGGTGCAATGCCGTCTCGTATGGCCAACACCTACAAAAACCCAAAACTGGTGTGGTTTAACCAAATAGCCTGACCGAACACTAGGGGAAATCAAAACAGGAAATATTTTCACTGAACCACAGAGTACTTTTTCTGATCCAGACGAAAGCAAATGCTCGTTTCCCATTACTCAGTTTTTGTTTTTGTGGTGACAGACTTTTCCTTAGTAGTCACATACTGGATGAGGCACTTATACACAGTATGGAAGGATTTCTGTGATTCTGCTTACATAAAATCAGAGTTAGATGAGGATAGTAAGTCAGTATAAATCTCGCTAATTAAACTTACTCTAGAGTAGGGATGCCCAACCTTTTGACCTGGATGAGCACCTTCCCTATTCCAGATAATTTAGCGAGCACTACTTCGGACTTGCAAATATATGGAATAATCAGTCAAAAAACCTGCACTATTCACTGACAGAACCTAAGCAGTTATACATACATAATATTTTAATTACAGCTCTCATGTCCCTCGTAATACATTTTATTGCCTACAAAATTTTGTGAAATGCAGGAACACACACAAAAAATTGGAATTAATATCTTCCATATGTTCCTAGAAATCTCACACATTCACTACAAACTTCTAACTTTTTTTTTTTATATTGTGTCTAAGTGTTTTTCTCAAGTCTAGCGTTTCAATAAGAACGTTGATTCTGAACTGTTCTGGCAAGCTTTTTGCAAACACATATCTATACGATCTGCCAAAACAACACTGGGACATCGCTCCAACCGATCCTAAGTCAAATTTTCTTATTATTCTTCAAAGTATCCAGAGGGGCAGTGGGCTATATTTGAGGTAAGTATGATAATTACTAACCAATTTTCATGAAAATTTAGTACAACACAAATAAGACACCCACTTAACTGTGTAGAAAGCTTGAAGTTGATATACGAAAAAGAAAGACGAGGAAAAATTATTTGATAGAATCACTTAAATTTTTACCTAAACCTAAATTGCCAAAGCTAAGAAGTGTTCAACAATATTATCATATATAAGCTACCAGTGCTAAATTTGTTCATATACAAATCAAATTTATGGTTTTCTTTTTGTGTTATATTAAATTTTCATGAAAACTGATCAGTAATTTTTATACTTACCCAAAATACAGTCCACTGCCCCTTAAAGAAAATGCTGCCTCATATACATAAATGATCCTGCATAAGGTTAGCAATTACACTAACATGACTGACGGGGAATATCACTGGATTTAGAGCTTTCCAAAAATTATTGTAGCATGAGTTGGTGTGTAAAGGTTTTAACACTGTGGATGACAACATTCCACACACTTTCATTTCAGTAGCAGCTAGTGGGTCATCCTAAGTAAGTATATTCGTTTTTAGATTCTTTAAATCAAAATAACTAGACATTGCATAACGTCGAAAAATGCCAGTATAAACTTTCATTTTTTAAACTTAGTCTGAATGTCCTTACTGAGAGTTACAATACTGGCCATTATAATATAAAAATGGTATGTTTGTTTGGGTTCTGAACCAAGCATTCAGCCAAATGTTCAGAGAAAAACAGATTACCTTGAAAAACAGAATATTTTTCAACCCGTGAAACAAAACAGTTAACTGTTTATCTAAGGTAATTCCAGATTCAAATGTTTTGTGTGTGTGTTCAGCAGGTTTGCAGCAAATGACAAATGGATTTTGAAATAGTGAGTATTTACTTCAGGTATTATGAACATGAGACTGTTTCGGACACTCTTGATTAAGCCGGAGATCTGAAAAATTTTCAATGAACACGTTCTAAATTTAGTTTAATGAGGTTCCGTAACTCTACTCGTGTATATCTGCTGGTGCTCACGGCCAAGATTTTAAGCAAAGCAATAGAGCACTAACGCACTGTCAACATGCATAGCTGTTCTCGAGCAACAGGCCGGGAATCCCTGCTTTCGAGCATCATTGTATAATCGAAAATCTAATATTTATATGGATGACGATAAGAATATAATCAAGCTTTTTTTTTTTTCATTCATATTTCTTACCTTAATTGGTTCTTTTGTATTTTAGTTGCTTCTTCGGACAGCTGCAACAAGAAATTAGGTGGGATGTAAAAATTACTTAGAACAACGATAAAGGCATCCTAAATCGGTCGCTTTTGTGGTATATGTGTCCTTACAAGCAGGGCACAACTGAGTCCTTCTTAGGGTAAGGTGCAAGCACCTTATTAGGGGCGCCTATGTTTGTGAGTGAGTTTGTGTCAACTGAAGCTAGCCTCAGTGGCATTCCACTTTCTCTTAGGAGATAACAAGGACCAAGGAAGCCTCTTTGCTGTTAAACCTAAAGGCTGGATTTCAGAGAAGAAAATGGTTCCCACGAGTAGACTGACTTCGAATGATTGATGGTTATGAGAGGAATGGAACTGCCCAACGTTACACAAGCAGGACTGGTGTGACGATGACTGTGTGGTGAATCCAGTCTTAGAGTAAAGCATAGGTCCTTCCTAGCAATGCCTGATGGAAAACTTCAAGATGAACTGGGGCTCTGGAATAAGACTGAATGAAAAGGTGTCTCTTGTCTTAAGGTGCACTGAGATAAACTGTAACTCTGAGCTAACTCCGCTAATAACATAAGCCTTGATTCTTAGAACACGCATGGATAAGGATGCAAGTCTTGAGTGTCGTGTGTGTGTGTGTGTGTGTGTGTGTAGATATCTATATCACTCTATCTATCTATCTCTCTATATCTATCTCTATCTATCTATCTATCTATATATCTATCTATCTATCTATCTATATATATATATATATATATATATATATATATATATATATATATTTATATATATATATATATATATATTTTTATATATTGTTACTTAGCCTATGATTTCATCATCCTTTGTGTAATTTTAACGCACAGTTGCTGCATGTTTGATCACGAGCGTGTTCTGCCTCAGTCCCCCCCTTCTACCGTTATAGTAGAGTAAGTCGTCCTTTCTGTTATTCAGTGCGGGATTGTCGACCGTTTGTCCCCATCGCTTCATTTGCGCGTCCTTATTACAAGTTGTATCAAGCTCTGCTGGCCCCTATATAATGAGCTCAGTCTCTGCATCATTGCCACTTAGATCTGCTCCTCATTTTGTTCGCATCTCTGTCCTCCCCTGTACAGATATTATTATTGTGAGTGCTCAAGAAATCTCCAACCATCTAGCAGCTGTGTGTAATTTGAGTATAACTGTTGTTGCATTTTTTCTTGTACTGTATAGCATAGGTTTAATTTGTAGGCCTAGTGAAGTTTTGTAATTCATGTAGGGTTCTTTATGTCAGTCATTTTTTATAATAGTTTGTATCTGTAATTATTTATCTGGCATTCACTGAGTATTATCTGGTATCTCATTTTATCAGGGCTGACTTAGATAAATTTACTCTTGCTAATTTCGTGTTAATAGAGGCTATTGCAGTTAACCATATATTTAACCTGTTTTTGCCATTACATTATCCTTATGAGTCCTGAATGTTTTATTGTTAGTTTGTGCATTAAACTTTAACTTGTAATTTTACCTAACTCTTTTGTTTTGAACCTGGAACTTTACGGGACAGTAGTGACTCTTAGTATTCTCACTTAGAGTGTACGTTATCTTTCTCTGTTCCGTAACATATATATATATATATATATATATATATATATATATATATATATATATATATATATATATATATATATATAATGTATTCATTTATCAGTTCATTCATTTATTTATTTATTCTGCAATTCACTGCGGGCGGGGTGTGTATGATCGTCGGCGTTTATTTGTGAGTCTATGCATCAATTAACTCTTGAACCAATGAACGTATCAACTTCAAAATTTATACCGGTGTTGGGTATGTTGAACAGAGGAAGTGGTTCGATTTTGATGAAAATCCACCGGGGGTAAGGGTGGGAGTGGGGGGCTTCCAATTTGGAGCAAATTTTTCAAAGTGACATAGGAGGCAAACTGTGTGACACAGACACATGGTTACTCTTAATAACTAACAGGAAGTCATAGATGGGGATGCTATCGGCACCATTATATTGGACTTTGGGTGACCTTGAAAGGTCAAAGTCAAGGTCACATATTATTTGTGAATCTGTACGTTGATTAACTCTTTAACCAATGAACGGATCATCTTCAAACTTTGCCAGGTGTTGGGTCTGTGGAACCGAGGAGCTGGTTCGATTTTGGTGAAAATCTACCAGCCGTAAGGATGATAATGGGGGACCCCAAATTTGGAGCAAATTTTTCAAAGTGCCATAAGGACGCAGACGGTGAGAGATAGACACATGGTTACTCAATCACTATTAGGAAGTAATGTATGGGGATTCCATTGGCACCATTACATTTGACCTTGAGAGACCTTGAAAGGTCAAAGTCAAGGTCACACATTATTTGTGAGTCTGTGCTTTGATTAACTCTTGAGGAAATGGTTCGATTTTGGTGAAAATTCACCAGGGGTAAGAGTGTGAGTGGGAATCCACCAGGGGCAAAGGTGGGAGTGTGAGGTCCCAAATTTGGGGTGCCGGTGGGGTGTTGTGACCTGGGTCACTTTGCTCTAGTTTATGCTTACTTTGTCTACAAGGTGATTGCAATCTTGAGTTGTGTCCTGTTTAGAAAATGTTAATAATCCTACCAAAAGCATGATGTACAGGGCTGAGAACGCCTGACAGAGTGGCAAGCAGTCCTTTAGGCGCCAGGACAGGGCACAGTCGTATCATGGTCACCCACGGCAGGTTGTAGGACAGCACCTCAAGCATTTCCAAGGGCAATGCCAGCCAGGGATCTCTTAAAAACAAAACACGAAAAATCACCATATTAGCACCGACGTGTACAATATACATCCTCTTTACAAGTTATTTCACCAACAAGTTGATTCTTCCCAGGACGACCACCTTTGCTTTATTGACTGGTAACTCCGGCCTACCTGCCCTAACACAGTGCCCCAAATTAATCACGTTGATTAGTATGAAATGTCTCTCGTTACGATGCTTAGCATCGTTTGGCGTTAGAAAGAACAAAATTAAGAAGGCTTCCTCTGACTGAAGGGGGTCTAACACAGGTCTCTACGTGAATAAAATTGTCTCAGGCTAATTAGGATAACAAAAGCAGCACTTGGCCAAAGTCGCCAGAGATGACTATAGTTTAACATACAGCACTAATACAAGCATCACCTTGTGTAAATGCCACCAGTTCCTTCAGCACGAAGAAACGTATTTTATAATATTTACCCTACCGAGAGGGGAAAGTATGCAGAGAAGACATTTCGAAATAAAAGGATTACATAGAGCCTTCAATAGCCTCCTTCACTGTCCTAAGCTGAATAAAATCACCGGTAAAAGGCAAGAGTACAACAAGGGAAAATAGTTGCTGTAGTGAGGGATTCAACATTCATGTTTATTTCAATGAAGCAATGTGTATATTTTGTATGTTTTTATCATATCAATAATAATAATAATAATAATAATAAATAATAACAGTAATAATAATAATAATGATAATAATAATAATAATAATAATAATAATAATAATAAACCTTCTCTCTCACGTAGAGTTGGAGTGAGAAAAGACTCGTAAACAAGGAAAGACAAAACGTGAGACTGGGAGATCTATCAAAAACATCCATCTCTCTGTCTATTGCCAGACGCCTTAATCCTTTGAAGGGTGGCCACAGACAAATTACCTTCACTTCGCCTTATCCCCTGAATTACCTTCACATCGCCTTATCCCCTGACATCTGGCTTCCATCCCTCCAGCTCACACCTTCCTCCCTCATACATCTCTCCACTCAATCCCTTCATCTCATTCTCAGTCTCCCCCTCTCCCTCTCCCCTTCCACCTCACTCACATACATTTCCAGTCAGCCTCTCAGTCTCTATTCTTTTCACATGGCCAGACCATCTCAGAGTATTGATCTTAACGCTTTCAATCACATCCACATCAGTACTACAACCCTCATTACTTCTTCATCATTTGTCTGTCTGTATCTCCACGTAATTCCATGCTCCTCTCTTAACTCTTTTTCACTGCTCTCGACTTGTATCCTTCCAACAGGGCCTACGCTTTTCTTCCGTACGTTGAAGTGGGGGATCACAGTACTGTCATGCAGTGAGTTTTTTGCTTCCATGCTCACTTCCTGTTCCTTATTACAGTTTTCATTGAACTAGCAACTTTTCTTCCCTGCTGGACCCTTTCATGCACTTCATCTTCTAGTTAAATTTTCATCCTTACTCATAACACTATCCAAATACTTGAATGCACTCACATTTTCCATTTCCTCACCATCCAGTCTCATTGTGGATTCTGTGACTCCATTTCTCTCAAAGACCATGGCTTTACTACCATCTACCGTATATTGACCCTAATATTGGTTTGGCAATAGATAGATAGATATTTGGTTTCTTTCATATACTCTCAAACTCATCTACAACGTCTTCCATTCATCTTCATTTGACAGTTCTTTTGTCATCAGAAAACATCACAGAAAATTTCCACACCCAACCCTCTCTTATTAAAGAGACTTCAACATCACTGCCTAACTATATCGCATTTATAACTCCATCCATGTATAAACTGTACAATCACGGAGACATGGCACACCCCAATTTCAATCCAACATTTAAATCAGACGAGCTGAATTCACTTTTCACACGCACTGCAGCCCTAGCGTTTTATACACACTCATCGCAACGTTCAGCAACTTCCTATCGACTTGATATGTATTTTTAGTACCTTCCACATTCCTTGTCTAGCTACTCTGTTATATGTTTCCTCCTCATCTATGAAGGCAGCACAGTTTCCTTCCCTTTTCTGGATATTTTTGTATAATGCCACTTAGAAACATGCATCCATGTGTCTCTCAAGACCTTGAAAACCTGGGTCCACCTAATACTGTACACACACACACACACACACACACACACACACACACACACACATTACAGATCTATCGATAGATAGACAGATAGATAGATCATCACCATCATGATATATATATATATATATATATATATATATATATATATATATATATATATATATATATATATATACAGTATATATATATATTCAGCGTACTCATATTTCACATCAACAAACGAGATGTATTTTACCTAAGGAAAGACAGGGTAAATTCTCTGACGGAGTATATGAAAAACGCAATGCCGAATATTGTGAGGCTGCCCAACCTATTGATGATCTTATCAGCGAAGAAGATGACTGGGAAGCTGGTGACGTACGATATGGACATGGTCAGACCTGGAAGTAAAGAGTGTAATTGTTACTTGGTCGACAGAAAGCATGTACTGTATATAAAATTTCATCTGCGAATAATAAACGTTTCGTGAAATGTGTCACAACTTTACCCCGAGGACGTATGTTTAGTTTAATTTTTGCTACCATCAAACGAATTTATTGAGCTTAGGCTTTTTGAAACGGCGGGTGTTACAATTAGCGTGCGTTAATTTCTTTTCTACTAGGGTTCTCCTGAGGTTTAAAAGAAAAAAAAAAAAAATAGCCAGGACATGGTCAGGATAAAATATGAAAAATATTTACAAACCGAAGGGGACAAATATGTAGTTCAAAAGTTTTACATATAATCGGTTTAAATTATATGGGTGATCATAAAGAAAAACATTGTTTTTTCTCATGAGAATAATGTGAAATTATTCCTTCACTCCGATCATGTCTTTTCTTGTGACGATTTTATTCATTTAAGGCTACCTATAGTGTCCTGCACAGTGGGGTAAGGTAAGTACACGTATAACCTTACCTAACCTAACCTAATATTATAACAATATACCCCACCCTAATATAATATTATAACAACATAATAATATAAAAATATAATAAGGTACATAAAATAATCATAATGTGAAATTACCCATTCTTTCAAAGTATTTTCTTTTGCAGGGAAAGTAAGGTTATATCATTTAAACTTTTGTCATGTTAAACACACACACATATAATGTTAAAGAGTAGTCCTGTGTATT
This sequence comes from Coenobita brevimanus, assembly GCF_032717465.1. Lineage (NCBI taxonomy): Eukaryota > Metazoa > Arthropoda > Malacostraca > Decapoda > Coenobitidae > Coenobita > Coenobita brevimanus. Next base: position 39,930,606 of record NC_137047.1, read on the forward strand.
TGGTTTAATGAAAATGATGTTCGGCAATATTTTTTTTTTCTCCTGTGGCAGCATGTACCCCTCACACCTACAGTGTTACAGATTTGCCCCAGTCCTATTAAGGGCTGGGAAGCCGGATTTTTGCTACAACATAGCCTTATGGTGGACGCAGTGCTGAAAGGAGTATGGCTCCAATCGGTTGATTATTATTTGAGAAAGCCTGGAGTAAAAAAACTGGGGGTTTTCCAGATATTCCGCTCACCTAATTTCCATGAAGGATAAAAGACAGAGCCACCAACTTGGTGGACTCACAGACTGTGATGACCTAAGGTGACATGCTCAAGATCAGTGACCTTGACTGCAAGGTCAGTTTATAGCTCGGCTTCTAGTAGGCTATGGTTGTGGAAAGTTTGTCTTTATCAAACTCGCCTTTGGACATTTTTTTATGTTCTAGTTATTATTATTATTATTATTATTATTATTATTATTATTATTATGATCAATATATGTCATCATACTCAAACACCACAGTTGTCTCTCAGCATGTGGACGGACCATTAAACTGACTGTGCAGCGTGATTTTTTTTTTTCCATCGACCACTGGCTCGAAGGCCAAGGTCATTAACACAAAAAAATTATTGTACGTATTTTTAAAATTATTTTGTTTATAATTATTTTCATTTTATTGTTACATCATCATATAATTTAGAAAAAAAAAAAGCCTAATCTAACAGCTTCATGCTGATAACCCGAACAAACAAATCGCTACCCTACACCTAAGCCTAAAGAACCAAATAGCTCAACCTAACTGGTATGCTTAAACTAACAGGGAGAATACCTCGACCAACAAAACACCATCGTTTGGAGGTAGGTTATGCCTTTCTACATTACACACCTGCACGCATCACTTGCGACTCTCGATAGAGGCACATGGATTCCTACAGGAGACATCAATATATGAAAGAGAACCAGACGAGTCAGGAACTCTTCCATATACGTCAACAGTCGACCATGATTAAGAAAACTTATACAAACAGATACATACCATTTATATCTATACAAGAAGTGAAATACCTCGCCCAACAGAACACCAGCGACTGAAAGTGCCCAACAGCTTTTCTGTATTGCATACTTGCACTCATCAACTGGCGACTGTCAGGCGAGGCACTTGTTTTAATATAGAGGACATCATTAAAAGAAACAGAACTGTAAGAAGCAGGAGCTATTTCAAATGCGTCATCTGTCAACCCCAATTAAATAATACACTATATAAATACTCACAGGCGATAAAAACCACAACGACACAGCAAAAAAAAAAAAAAAAAAAAAGCCACATCACTCAGATTAGTCCTGTCTCCCTCAAGAAACCATCAATTTATCAGCCAAAACAATATTCCTATTACCCACGATAGTGGAAAGGGAGCAGGGGGTTGCTGCTGTACCACAGTAATTTGGACATGAAGCACGGCCACCAATAAATCGCCGACAGTGTAGCGTGATACAAATGATAGATAACACAGCACAACAGATGTCACAGTACGGTGGAAATCGTCTTTCAAAATATGGCAAGGTAAGTGTGAGACGTGTGCTACTTAACCATAGCAATGCCATTTCTCTTTCTTCCAAGCGACTGGGGTGATTTGCACTGTTCTAGTCACCAAGGAGTGGCTTGCACGTTGGTATATTCAGTACGGTCCACTGACTCTGCCACAGAAGATTTATTGATTTTTTTCCAAGGGAGAGACTTAACCACAGTTCACGAGGAAATTCCAAAGTCTCTTCGAGCTCCACAGCCGACTTTGCTAGTAAGCCAGTCTGCTCATTGCCGTAGATATGACAATGACCAGGAACCCAAATCAGCTGAAGGACTTGTTCCACGAATGCAATTCATTAATGATGCGGCCCTGGATCTCATGAGAATCAGTATCGCAAGAAGCAGTTGCCTAAAAGGGCTGACTTTAAATCTGAAAATGTGACCAATAAGTCATGACTAGAAGTTAGAACACAGTCTATGGTTTTGTCAATCGTACAAAATTTCAGAGGTAAGCATAGATGTATCAGTCAGCAACCGAAACCTGAGGGCTCACTCAGTCGACCATACACTAGCACCTACACACTCACCTGACTTGGAGCCATTGGTGTACAATAGGTGGGACCCCAAAATATGCACGATGATTTTGCAAAACAAGTGCAAGACTTCCTCCTGCGATGCCTTGGTCTTCGGTGCTGGAAGCCTTAAAACATATCAAAATTGCATGGCTCCCAAGGAGCTATATTTATAAAACCTAACTTGTCAAAGTCATTGAGGTGATGAGATCCACACCAAGCTCTTGAATTAGTAAATGGAGGCGAACAGCAAGTGGCCAGCGAACCCCTAGCATAGGATGGTGTTGTTGAAGCAGGGGAGCACAGGCCATATTGCCGATATCAGATTTTCTCAAGATTTTTATTCCATAAGATATTATTAGCTGGTCTCGGTGAATATGGAGGCGAGGAACGTTTGCCTCCACTTCCTTTCGAGCTACACATGTACACCTTAAGACTCTAAGACACATTCGCAAACATTTATTCTGTAACACATCCAGCCTCCTCAATGTGGCATCAGAGTCATGGTCCAAATTAGATCTAATAAGGGACTTATACACCATTAACAAAGTTTTCCTGTCTACTCCACAAGTAGTACCCGCCACGTACTTAAAGACATTTAATAGTTTATCACAACATGCAGTTAAATTATTAACATGATATTCAAAGTTTAATCTGCGATCAAAATGCAAGCCAAAAAATTTGACCTAATTTTGAAAAGGTACCGCCTGAGCATCCAAAGCCAAACGGAAATCAGAAACGTTACGGGTTGTAAAAACTACAGCAGTACATTTAAGAATGAAAAACGTAAATCCCCACTGCATGGACCACTGGTGGACGAAATCAAGGGTTGCTGGAATCCTCCCAGTCGAAAATTGTGCATTACAGGAAGAGTGCCATATTGCACAATAGTCAGTATTGTGTGAGTATTTAAGATACCTCGGGATGGGAGCTGATGACAGAATATCACTTATCACAGTTCTGAACAAAGTGGGGCTAAGCACACTTTCCTAAAGCACCCCGTTGTCTTGGGTAAATATATCCGATGTTACACTACAAGGCAACTGACAGATTAATGTCTTAAAGTGTGACGTGGGTGATTTTACTTGTTTTATATGATTTCAGACTGAAGATAATGATAGAGATTTGGTATGATCTGATATTACTCTAAGATTTGAAGTTGTACATAATATTAGATATTCTATTTTACTAACCCATGAGGTAGTTAGAGGCGTCGAGGCTCTTGAGATACACAAAAAGGAAGCTCTCGAAGAAGCCCCAGTTGATGCCGAGGACGAATACAAGGAAGAGGAATGCGTCCACCTGCCTGTTGGCCGCTAGGCGTCCGACGTCCTTCAGTATTGTGTTCTGGGTGCGCTCGACCTGTATACACCAAACTTTCAGCCCACAGACATCTCACGTCCACTTCACCCACGCTTCACTCCAATACCACTTCATCTACACTTCAACTCTATATTCACTCTTCCATACTGACACCTCGATTATCAAGGTCTGTTGTTGTGTATGATGTGCCAACCACCTGCATCATATCACCCAGGTCTTTCTACAGGGTTCTCTTGCTGCGTTCTAGTTGTGACCACTAACCATTCTGTCCACTGTCCTCATCTCAGCTTCATCAAATCCTCGCCCCATTATCATTTACCCCGTTTACGTCCACGTCACCTCGACTCAGTTTCCACTGCACATGCACTTCAACTCCACTGCAATTTCATCACTTCACCCCACTTCATCTTTTCATCACTTCCACTTCACCTCCACTTCAGCTTCACTTCATCTCCACATCACCATCAATGCATCTTCATTTCACCTCCACTTTACCACCACTTCCATCATTAAGGTCTGTAATTTAATAAGCTTATGAGACCCATTAGCACCTCATCCATACCAGTTTATTTCTTTACATATCTTAGTCACCAACTGCTCCAAATTCACACACCACTCCACTTCGATTATCAGAGGAAGTGTTCATAAAGTATTTTAGCCAATTTTTACCATAAACAAATTTCCACAGCCGTTAATTGTTGTTTAAGTAATTTTCTCTGATTGCATTTGTTTTTTCCTCCACTCTCAACGCTGAGTGAAGATTAATGCATAAAAAGGCAGCCCAGTACTCCGCCAGACCACAAGCATGATTATGAATAAGGAACCAGAAATCATATTTACCTTACTTGAATCTTTTACACCTTTTCCACGCTGCTTTTTAAACTTGGTATTGTAATATAAACAATATTTTGTACTAACCACTGTCAGACAATTTCGTTCAGCTTAGGCAAAAATCTGCTATAATGAATGGGTTAATTAAGCTATATCCATCCCCTCTAACTGATATATCATAGTCTCCCCCAGGCTAAGGAGGATGGCGTGGATTTAGAAAGATTAAACTGATAGTGCGTGAGGTGCAGTTATGTCCACTTCCAAGTCATTTGTAACATTATACTGAATATTTAATCTTTCATGCGTATTTTCTACCACTTTATTCCAGCTAAGACCAGACAGCCTTATTCAGCTAAGAGTTAGTCATATGAGCCTGAAAGTGTCAGTTGTGATACCGTGAACCCTCTCTGGAGTGGGGCAGCTCGATACCTGTACACAAGCTAATGTCAGACGATTTTTCTTGATCAAACTGTGAGTTATGGGTGCCTGACAGTACGTAGCTGTTTTTATGCATTTATAACCATTTTCTGGTATTTTAGTAGTAATATGTTAAAATTCTAATCACTCTTTCATGCAAGGAAGAAGGAACCACCGGTCAAAAACCCACAAGATTGTTCCTTCAAAACAAAATAACAAGAGCCAAATTCAAGATCCGTTCATTTCGAGATGCCAGGACACACTCCTTTTAAATGACTGGAGATCATAGGCAGTAGGAAATAAAGACTGGCTAAGACAGCTGCAGAGTTGACCTGTTTCATACATGAAGGACTGGGAACAACAATTAACTCTTGCATTAGAGAGCGAGACTGAATAGGGTTGAGAGTTTGCTGCTAGACGGGTGCTACACGCCCGCCGTAGTGGTGGACGGATCCAGGCAAACTGAGAAACAGAGACCATTGAATTAACGATTGAAAAGAGATAAAGCTGAGGCAGTCCGGTGAAGAAACAGAGGTTAAGAAGAGCCAAGAAGAAGAAGAGAGTTCTATCTATTTATATATAGCTAGACACCACAATCCTTTAAGGAGTGGTCGTTTGGATCTGAGTTAATTATTATACGGGGAGGGGCACTAACTCTTCCCCAACCCATTTGTAGACACATAGGGAAGAAATAAAGAGACGAAGAGTCTTTGTCTCCACATTGCTAAGAAGAGCTGTATGTGTGGAGTCTCCCTGCAAATGAGAGTTGTTGAGTTGTATTCTACACAGGGGAGAATAAAACCCTTAACAAAGTCAACAGCTGTCAAGGGATAAAGAAGGCGGGGTAGGCTTAGCACACTTAATCTCCTGGAAGCAGAGTTTACAGAAGGTAATATGATCTTTCCAAAATAAGTCCTGGGAGGATGAAAGCCGAAACATGTTCAGTAATGATGCAAGATTGAGCTGGATATTGCTAAAAAATTAGAGGATACTCCTGCGGAAGAATTTTACAAGTCGAAAGATGTAAGAACTGCATTTTGATGCAGAGACACGAGCCAAATTAGACATTAGGTGTGCCATAGCCTCATCCCGTGTTTACTGAAGTACCTGCAAAGATGGACGCAGTAGGAAGCAAATGGAACAGTGAAGGGTGGAGTCATCAGCATATGAATGGATAGGGTTACCTGTACATCTTAGAAGGTCATTGATAAATAGAAGAAAGGGAGTTGGTGATAGGACTGAGCCCTGCGGAACATCACTATTGATAGCTCAAGGAGAAGAACGCTAGCCATCTACAACAGGAGCTTCAAAAGGACCAGAAAGGAAGCGAGAGATGAAGGTACATATAGATGAATAGAAACTGTAAGAGGGCAGTTTGGAAATTAAATATTTATGTCAGACTCGATGAAAGCCTTTGGGTCAAGTGCAATGGCAAAGTTTCGTCAAAGTTATGTAAGGAGGATGACCACGGGTCTGAAAGGAAGGTGAGAATATAGTCAGTGGAGCTTCCTTGGCGGAATCCATACTAATGATCGGAAAGAGGGTTCTGATGTGAATGATACTGTTTTTTTTTTTTTTAAGAACAGATTCTAAAATACAGGAAGTTAAAGTAACTGAGCGACAGCCAGAGGGATGAGAATAGTCACCCTCCTTTGGGACAGGCTGAATGAAAGCAAACTTCTAGCAAGAAGGAAAGGCACAAGTGGACAAAGACAAAAGAGTTTACTTAGGCAGAGTGTAGGCACAGAAGCACAGTTATTGAGGACAACAGGAGGGACCCCATCAGGCCCATATGCCTTGTCAGTATTGAGACTAGTTATGGCAGAAAGTACATCAGCTGCAGAAATTTTAATGTTGATCTTGAAGAAGTCAGAGGTGGACAGTGGTGGAGGAATAGCACTATAATCACCTAAGGTAGAACTTGAGGAGAAAGTCTGAGCAAAGCGTTGTACTATTTAAGTAGAAGAAATAGCTACAGAACCATCAGAGCAGAAAAGAGGAGAGAAGGATGATGAAGTAAAGTTGTTAGAAAGGTTTTTGGCAAGGTGCCGGAAGGAGATAAACGAATTTGAGTCAGAGAATTCAGAGCACTCAGTACGAAAAAATTATTCTTGACAGTGCAAAGAATGGGCTTGGCATGGTTCCAGGCAGAAACATAAAAGAGATGAGATTCAGGGGTAGGTTGGCTCCGGTACCATTTCTAGACCTTCTTGTTGTGGACAGCATTAGAACAAGCGCGATTAAACCATTTTTTTTTTTTTCAACAGTCACACGATAAGAGGAAGGAATGCATGCTTCCATGGCATAGGGAATAGCCTCCATAATGTGCGAGGTACACACAGATGACCCTCGGCCATGGAAGCAGTAATCATTACAGGAAATATGAAAGACGTACTGCCTGAGGGCCTCCCAATCAGCAGCTCCAAAGTGCCACAGCCCCAGCTTCTTGGAGGGGTCCATAGGCCTTATTGGAGTGATAGGACAGGTTAAGGTGATAAGCTTATGATTAGAGGAGCCCAACGGGGAGAAAAGTTCAACAGTGAAAGCATCAAGATAGTTGTATGGAAGAGGTCGAATATGTTGCAACTCTCTCCATGGCATTCACTGATATGCGTACGGTGCTGTACAAGCTGCTCTAGGTCATTAAGAATAGAAAAGATGTAGGCTTGTTCACCAGCTAAATCAGTGAATGGAGAGGAGAGTTTATGTGGTGGTGAACACTGCAATCACCTAGAATAGAGGTTTCAGAAAATAGGGAAACTGATAGGATGTGTTCCATCGTAGAAGTAAGAATGTCAAAGAATTTTTCACAGTCAGCAGAATTTGGGATAAGTACACAGCACAAATGTATTTAGTCAGAGAATGACAGGATAGCCGAAGCCAGAGAGTAGGGATTTCAGAAGATTCAAATTCAGGAACACGAGAGTAAGACATGTTGCATACATATACACAACACCCACCTTTGTCTTTGAAGTGAGTATGGAGAAAGTAGGGGGATACAGAGAAGGGTGTGCTGTCAGTCGTTCAGTCGTCTCAGACAGCTGAGTCTCAGTAAGGAAGAGAAGTTTAGTTTTAGAGGACGAGAGGTGTTGTTCAACAGAGGGAAAGTTAGAGGAATGGCCACGAATGTTGCAGAAATGAATATGAAGTGAGTGAGGCAATGGGTCCATGGATCTCACTTGGACGTCACCTAGAAAGGGGCGGATGGTGGGGACTTTTATGGTCCAAGCTCCCCTGAGGACTCCTGGGCTGGGTGTTGGGTGCCTCTTTACTGAATTTATATTAGGAAGTGTGGTGTGCAATGTGCACATAGTTTGGTATTAATAGTTAAAAGAGTTATATAGGAAAGTATGCTGGCCTACTGTCTGTGTTACTGAAGCACTGAAAATGTTCAGCAAAGGGAAATGGTTAGAAGCTAGTCCGGATCGCTGATAAAACAGGTATTCCAACTCTCCTTGACATGCAATAAAATTCTTTCGAACAATAAACATATCGGTTTTAATAATCTTCACAATGATCACTCTTAGGTCCTTTGAATACTTTCGGCAAAATATTATTGTCGGGGATTCACTTCAATAGAATAGTAATCTCGGTCAAGATAGAGATAGTTGTGGCTGTGTAAGGAATATAAACAACGAGGATAGGCTAACTATAATACGCCCTTTGCCCGTTGGTAAGTAACTCCTGTAACAAAGACAATATCATTACACAAGATTTGCTGCCTGCTTCTTAACAATTTCAGTGCTGATTACACTACTGGTGTACACATCGTGTATCGCTTACTTTTAAAATGTAATTTTAAAGTTACAGAGTTAAGAGAAAAAAATTTATCACTTTCATCTGACTTTACACTGAATAACAAACCAATCGATGTCATATATTGCTTCCTATATACGTAAAACTTGGCGTAATGAAGGAATTCATTAAATTTTTACCACTAGATAGAGGCGGTTTAAAGTTTTTGTGCAAGAAGTTTCCAAAAGTATTTGGTGTCAAGCTCAGGTTCAGACCAAATATAAGAGAACTTGTTCAGGCTGAGACTTTTGAAATCTCAGCTTGCTGTTGAAACTCTTCGATGTGTCAAAATATTCTCAATTAGTTACAATAATCCAAATTAGAAATCGTGAAAGGGATCTTGGAGAAGTCCAAAGTTTTGGGGTGAAATAGCTGTCTCCAGGTGCATTTCCTGGATGCTGATTTGCACTACTTTCCGGAAAATCTAGTAGTCTGGGGAGAAGAATGAGGTGCAATTTTCACAGGGCATAAAGGAGATGAAGAGAAGGTACCAAATGTGTTTAGAATGTCAACGTGATGGCCGATTACTGCTTGCACAAAGAGGCACTGGGGGAAAAAAATACATATATAAAAGGGTAACAAGTGGAATTTGAAGGAAAAAAAAAACAGATTTTGCATGAAGGATTCTGAAACTCATTTGTGATAAACAATATAAATATTTGCAATGACACTGTGTGCACCTTCAATTGACATCCTTTTCAGGTACCGTGTTCTGTTTGATAGCACATTACTTAATGCATACAATTTCAGTAAAACTTTCATAATTACGTTAAATAATCTTACATGGCAGAGAAAAAAAAAATCATTATTGTTTAATTGACGTCTCAAATATATGTATAATTCAAAATAATTTAAAAAAAGTAACAAATAATGTTCCGTACGCTTGTGAAAAACGGATAGCAACGAAGAATCCATCGAACCTTGCTGCCAAGACTGTCAGGAAAGCGTGTAATGGAAGATCGTGCAATACAGAAAGAAACACTGCAATAGAAATTTTAATGGAAAGGAAGAACGTAAAACATACTGTATACTGTTGTGCCGTACGAGAGAGAGAGAGAGAGAGAGAGAGAGAGAGAGAGAGAGAGAGAGAGGGAGAGAGAGAGAGATTCTGTCCTTGATGAATTACAAGGTACCATGAGAGATTTATTTTTTTAAATGAACACTGACCAGTCATATGTCTGTCCAGCTTAATTTCAAAACTCTCAGTGATTGGGAATGAAACTTCAGGCTACTCTCAACTGATGTAATACAGTAGAGAAGATGCGACCGTGAGAAGGCTATTATATTTTTAGATATTATATGTGCATTTTCCTTAAACAGATGAACTTCGTGAATGTTTAAACTTCATAAAAGATTAGATGGAACTGAAACTAATAGCAAACTATATTGTTATATTTAGGAACAATACTGAATCCTGGTAACGTGTTGCAACTTTCAGCAACAATAATTTTACTATGATGCTTAAGCTGAAACTACACGTTCTCCGGTAATCTTCAGTAACAACCTGACGATTAATGCCTGCGTTTAAAAAAGATGTATTATTACATAAGGGACAAAGGTAAGTGACAACAGAAGCCTTTCAAAACTTTTTTTTTTCTTGCAAAATTTATATTTTCATAGGAGAGAGTAAAATACTTCTCGTTTATATTATTCACCAATGAAAACAAGAAATATAAGGTCTGACAGGGAACTGACTGCAGACCATGTCCCTGTATTTTAACCCTGTGACTGCATGGGATTTGTCTTTGACGAGCAAAATTGCCACGGTCTGACCTGAATACATCGCCAAACTCACTGCCGAAGCGACACAGAGACGCTTTACGTGACCTTCTTGACTATATGGATTCTTTCCGTTGATTATTTTTCCCCTGAGGGACTGCAATATCTATGCTTCAGATTTCACGTTAACCTAAGTACAGTACTTATTTGCATTGTTGGGAGAATTAACACATATATTCACACCTCACCTCATATCACATCACATCACTGGTTTCTTAAATACTTGCAGTGTAATGCACTCAGAAGCAAATTGAACAGATTAGATTACTCCTCTGGTCTGTAAAAAAAAAAGAAAAAAAAAGTGAGCATATTCATCTTTGTATGTCAAAACTTAGCTCACGGTGAACACAATTTACGGTGTTTTCATAAGGAATTCCAATGGTGATTATGCATTTATTTATACAACAAACATTTCCTTTAAAAAAGCAGATATGACAATGCAGGCACACTGAACCAGCAGCTTTATGTGTCTTGTCACACATTTGTGTGACGCATTTTTTACTGGGATGCGTTATAGTAGGACGTGAATTACTTTTTTTTTTTTTTTCGCTTTCGAACAATTTATATCAATTTCAAGGGACAACCTCCTCATTCAAAACTGAGCTTTAAAAACATTGGCTGCGACACCTTAGTCGAACTCCGAGAAAGGTTGAAAATGTTACATAATTAATTCTTTCACCACGATGCTTGGTCAAAATGTTACATAATTAATTCTTTCACCACGATGCTTGAACTGCAGCTGTATTATAAAGTCTTGTCGATGTGCGACGATAGTTCTGTACTTACACCATAACACATCTGCTCACATAAATGGTTGACAAGCTTTCGCCATAACTCTTTCAGTGTAACTGTTCAGCTTACATACTGTATTCTCTTTTCTCTAATGTAAAACATTTTTTTTTCCCTATGGAAATCCCTACGCAGCAAAAAGGGCTAAGCACTGACATCCTTAGCTGAAGACACTGATGTGATAACAATCCCATTTCTGTCCAGCTCTCAGATACAAGAGTTAACCGATAACCAATCACCCAGTCATTGTGTATGCAACAGGTCAAATCTGGAGCTGCCTTCCTCAGTCTGTATTTATGTCTGCCTCCAACCCCCAGTCTTTTAAACAACCTATTCAAACATCTTAAAATTAATAGGTCTTGTTTTTTTATTTTTTTCTGTTTTACCTGCAGAGTTGAGCATTGCGGTCTCATTGCCTTTGTTTCTTCTTTGCATAAACGTCTGTGTTACTGAGTATCGTTATAAGTTACTCATGCAGTTTTCAGATAACTGAATTCATTTTAACACATACGTTCCAATCGGTGGGATCAGATGTAGCTTCAAAAATTTTCTTCCTTGGGACTCTCATTAAAGAAAAAAAAAAAAATCGTTTGGTGAAATCAAGAGTAAATTACAATGTCACCGCACTGAGAGGGTTAATGTGGATCTAGATGTGTATTGTGCTGGAGAATATGGACGGGTCATATGCAGAAAATATAAACTGGCAAGAAAGAGGTGCTAACAAATATTTTTAACCGATCTGGATGTTATGTCATAATTTATATACCACAGTATTTTCTGCTACTTCCAGAAATTTTTCTTTAACACAGGAGAGACTTTTCCAACTGGAGGACTTAGACATAACCGACATAACCTCAGATCCTTTTCAAACAGGAGGCCGCTCGTTAAATATAATCATGGGAAGGTAATATATATATATATATATATATAGATAGATAGATAGACAGATAGATAGATAGATAGACAGATAGACGTATATACGTATATATATATATATATATATATATATATATATATATATATATATATATATATATATATATATATATATACATATATATGTATATATATATATATATATATATATATATATATATATATATATATATATATATATATATATATATATATATATATATATATATATATATATATATATATATATATATATATATATATATATATATATATATATATATATATATATATATATATATATATATACATATATATATATATATATATATATATATATATATATATATATATATATATATATATATATACTATATATATATTTGGAAACCCCTGAACTAGCCTATGCGCTCCAGTTCGGTAAGTCTTTCCCTGGCTATACGGAATCGTCTGGAAGTATCAGTAATTGTCGACATGATCATACTGACAGGGTTATCTTAGTAGCATATGACTGATATACTCTGTTACATCCGTGCTATGGCTTATGGATGTACTCACAGTGAAGGTAAGGCGAGTGGCGAGGATTGCTGATGGGATAACCAGGAGTACCGCCAAATAGACTGCCGGGGAGTAGTCTGACTGATCTGTGGACAAAACACTGTTGGCTGGACACATTGGACATTTGCTTAAAACGTACTAGACATTTTCACACTTGATGGCCGCTGGTATTCTCACTGAGCTCTGTACAAAACATTGACTGTGGGACACCTGTTGAACAACTGTTGGACACTTTGACACTAGGGGGAAAATACTAGAAAATTGTTGAACACGCTTTGGATACCCGAACACATATTAGAGACATAAACCATAATTGTACGCTTGTATGACGTGTATTGGATTCTTAACATTTGGAGGATGTTTGAACACCCAGCAGACATTTAGCCACTTTGCAGACATTTCTTGGACACCTACTGAACAAATGGACACTAGAACGCTTGGACTCTCGTAGGACGCTTATTCGTCGCTTCTTGAAAAGATTGACAACTGAACACTTGGATACATGGTGGATACTGTGACACTCGCTCCACACTTGTTTGAAATTTATTTATCATTTACTGAACAATTAATGGAAACTTGTATACTTAGTCACTAATTATACAACTGTTGGAAGGTGGAGGGGGGGGTTGTCCTTGCAGTTAGAAGGTGAATTTGCACACCATTACACTACCACTTCCCACTGAGAGAGAGAGAGAGAGAGAGAGAATGCTGGCTGCCCTCTGACTTTGCTGAGGAACCTCACAATCAATGGACAGAAAACCTGCACTGGCTGTAAAGCATTAAAGGTATCATGGGAAGTAGAAAACGATGCAGCAAAAACATTAGTGTCGCCAACTGAACACCACAACACAGAATCCACCAGCTGAGAGACGAAGGTGGTGCTTTACTGGTATATGGATCACCTTGTAGCTAACCTTGTCCTGCACTCCACCAGTCGACCAGCGCCCCTGAGGCTGGTGGTGCGGCTGCTGTAGCTATCATGGCGGCCACTTTCTGCTTGCCCAACTCACCTCCTTGCTCTTTGATTACAGCCAGGGTGGTCGCGTCCTGTGGCACAACAACACTGTACGGGTCATGGGCTGGAACATATAATACGAAAAAGTTGATAAGCTGCACATTTTGACATTTGATTCTAAAGCAGATTACGAGTATAAAAAGAAGGCTTGGAATTTCTCTACATAATGATATTTAGACATTCAGTTTATGGGAAATCGCAGTCTTCCCCTGATTACGTCATTTCAGTTAAATATATCATTTAGGTCCCTGCTTCATTTCTAGATACCAACACTCTACGGTAAGAAACACCATGGCCAAAAAGGTCTTATAGCTGGCCGGAGAACTGAACCCAGGATCTCGTGGCTGTGGATCGCCTATGTTTATGCTTAGGCTACACCACCACTGTATCGGTACACGGCTAGCACTAAATATCGTGCCACCGCTAGCACCAATTATATGTATCGTCGCACCGCTGGCCACCAATTTAATGTAGCCGTTATGGAAGTTGCAATTGACTACATATTATGTGTTCTGCTGTTATAGTATAACTAGACCACCGTGTTGGAGATCGACGACACTGTCTGTAGTACACGTCAGCTACTCGCGTCACTGCCCGACACTTCCCACCAAAGGTCCTCTGCCACTAGAAGGTGGAAGCTGGTCTGTTATTAAGTGGTAGCGTAAGGTGACAGAAATGAGCAGATTAAATCTCTCTTTATTGGGTACAGAATAATATAACTGCGACCCGAGAGATATGTAAGAGCGATACCACCTCCCTTGATGACTATAAAACGTCTTCTAACGCTGTACGCTCTCCGTGCCGACTAGGGCGCGGTGCTGAGGTCAGCTAACAGTGAGGTGCCAAGCATTTACATATACTCTGGGCTTATGCAAAAAGTAGAGATAAATGACAACTCTACTAGCACATTATACACCTCTATTAAATGGCATTAAGTACATTCACATATACAAACATAATAAATGGTTCCCCAGGACTTTATGCTTACGCACTATTCAGATATCTTTTCACTTCTCCTCACCTTCATTTTATAATTGAAACAGGGTGGCACTTATGGTCTGCCATCCACCTTCTTTCTATACCACAGCTAACAGCGAAATGATATTTGGTTGTTCATCATTCACACTTCATTACACACTGTTAATTATGACTAAATAGCTTTAAAAATTATTATGTACAATGTGTGATACTGGAAAAAGATGTTGACACCAGAACACCACCACCCCCAGCGAATGTACGCCGTGTCGTCTGCAGGCTGAACAAATGTAATATGCTTAGCCATTCCAAAGAATATCCATGTTCTCGCAGAAGTCATAAATGCAGCCAACTACATCCCAGGAAATTGGCTAGACTGTTATGCCACTAGTTTTGTCTGAGATTTCTTTATATTTGATAATGCTGAATACAGGCAAGTGTAAGATTAGTTATATTGGTAGAATGTAAGTGTGTGTTGAAAAGTGTAAGAGTGTATATGTATAATGGGAGTCAATGTGTGGTGTAGCGTGAAGACATTTTGAGGCAGTGTGTGTGGAAAGTGTGAGGGAGCACTGGATAACGTCAACATATTTTTTAGATTTATTTATTTTGGTGGTAGGAGGGGGTTGGTGGTAAATGGGGGCGCTCACCATCCACTTACTCGATGTAGTGCTGCTCTCGGGTGGCTCTCCTTTCCTCTCATCCTTCTGTCTTTCCTTCCTTCCTCTTCTGTCTTTCTTTGCTTTATTCTTTCCTCTTCCTTCTGTTTGTGGGTGACTCTACATTGAGTGACAAGCCAAATGGTTTCCTGTACACCAGGAAATCATTTACTACGTTCGGTGGTAACCATATAACCAAATTATGGCGCCTGGTGGTTTAGTGGGTAATTATTAAGGCGCTCCAATCGGATTGAGCTGGGGCAGGTTTATATCCAAGGAATGGTTGGGGTATATTGCTAACATAATGCCACTCAGGGCTGTGTGAGGCCAGTCATTCTCATCTTAAATGTCAGGACCAACATGCCTAGCCTCAGGCTCCTACGCTTCTCATGGTGCAACATAGGATTGGATGTTGGATGGATGGATGGATTTATTTATTTACTTATTCATTTTTATAATATACAAACGCAGAGAGAGAGAGAGAGACTCACCAGCATCGTAAAGGAAGCCACCATGAAGAAGTACCACACATTCCTGATTGCCAGATACACCCAGAATGTGGCGGGGTTGTTGGAAGAGTCTTGTGGGTCGGGGCAGTGGGGGGGGTCGGTTACCTTACACTGGACGGGGCAGGAGTCTGGGCAGGCAAGCTCACTGAACACAGCATCACCCCCACCATGCAGACCCTCAGACCAGGTGTAGATACAGGTGTCCCCATCCACCACAGACACCACTGTTCCATTCACCTCCACCTGAAACCACCGGGCAGTTTGGAAGACTGATAATTATATCCTGTACTGTATATCTGAGGACGGGACATCAAGGAACAAGTGAGACGATGGTATGAAGCATATTTCAAAACGGTGATGTGTAAGCATCCGGGAGGACGAAGTGTGTGTATGGAACAATGTACTATCGTGCACAAAAGTCTTGTCCACTACCCAGCCACAGTGAGGGTTCGAATAGCCTGAGTTGAAACAGCTGGGGGAAATGCCATGGTCGGCCAACAGATGTCGCCCTCTTTAGTGTGTGGGGGTGGGTGGGGAGAATAGAGGAGGTGGGGGCTGGATGAGAGGCAGGTTGTGTGTGATTGGAACATTATCACGAACGCTATACACTATACTGATAACATGAGAAATGTGACAGAGATGGCTTATATAACTGATAACATTCAATTATATAAGTTGTAATGCGGTGTTACAAAAAGAAAAAGAGGCTGAAGCAGCATAATTAGTATAATCGTGTAGAACAATTATTACTGCACGTAGCAATATCTCAGGTGTTAGAACAGCAGTATAGAAAACGTTATATTCAGTGGAGATGTGTGACAAAGCTCCCTGCACCGCAGCGATTCACCTCCCTCCATTTATCCCTATGATGTCACTCGGACATGTATGCTTCTGCAAGTGTGCGGGGGAGGCAAGTGTGTGGGGGAGGCGGTGGCTGAATCGGTAGAGAGGCGGCTTGCAGTCCTGATGGACCCAGGTTCGAATCCTGGCTGGGGCAGGGGACAGTTTAAGGATTTGAATTTCATAAAAAGCAGACTTTCCTGATCTACCAGATGACCCGCCGACATGTCGTAAAAATACCCCCGCTAATATCAATACACCAGTCCTGTATGAGACAGCCCTAGCATGTATTCAATATGGACGGTGGGTGTTAGCGCCGAAGTGGTGACATGTGGAGGTGTAGGAGGACTACTGGGCCTTGGGATAGGCTACTGCCCCCAAGATATAGGCCCTGAAGCCTTTGCCCAGAGTCGGACGCATAAAAAAAAAAAAAAAATAGACGTCTTATGACGAGCATTCGTATACAGTATTTGGCATTGTCACTGCCACTGATGGCTGCAGTAAATTTAGGGAAAAGCTATGAATTTTCGTAATTGGATGATCATGGACTCTAGGGTGAAAGACCCTTTGGAGGGTAGGATGGCTGGGGTTTGGGATTATGCATAAGAAGAAAAAGTTACAAACATGAACAAGGCTAAGGAAAACGAACCGTCTGGCTTCAACCGGACTGCTACATAATATATGGTCTTAAATTGTTCTCTAAAGAGTAGTTAGTTTCTTACTTAAACCACCATAATTGCAAGCTACCATTTTAACTACGTTTAGTCTTACAGTTGTTTCGATATGGTTACGAATTCGTGCAACAGGTGCAGTCCCCTGGGTGCTTATTGCCCCTCGGGTAGCAATGATACTTTAGAGAACGGAGTATAGTAGTTTATTTATTACTTATGCCACCATAATAGCAAGCTACGGTTTTAACTACGTTTAGTCTTACAGTTGTTTCGATATGGTTACGAATTCATGGAACAGGTGCAGTGCCCTGGGTGCTTATTGCCCCTCGGGTAGCAATGATACTTTAGAGAACGGAGTACAGTAAGGATAAAAGTGAAAAGGATCAGGGGGAAGGGCCTTGGTCGGCTAGTTTTACTCACCGACCAGGTCACAATTTTGTTATTCTTACAATGAGAAAATGGTAATATATATTTATATTCCACCCAACCTTTGCCTAATATTTATGATAACATGCAATGTTATATATATACTTAATAAATATTTGTGATAATATACAATATTATATATAGAGTATACTTATGTTAAAAACAGTGGAGTGAAAAGTTATCAGTATTGTAAAATAATATTCAGAGTTAATCTACATGACTGTTCCAATTCTTCAGTTCCAACCCATGCCACTCATGACCTTGAAAGCCCATGTGTGTGTGGGGGGAGGGGGGGGGCAAGTGCGGGGACTGGCCGCCCGTCACAACACATATCCAACTCTATACACAACCACCACTACAGCAACGCTCAGTGACCCACACCGAATCCATGTGAACTTTGTTTCGGGTTACCGTCACCTCGACGTGTTCTATACATCCTATTCTCAGGTCTTGCTGATAGAGAAGAATAATGCTTTGCCCAACCTCTCCTTTCGTAAGGGAACGTGAGGTGGCGGTGACAGCATATTATTCAAGGTTGCATGGGTTCTCCTCAACTCATAACTGGAAGAGCCACAGTAAAGTCCCAGGAGTTAGACAACTCGTCATTAGGTCTCTACTGTTTAAACACCACACCACAATATGCAAGCTTCATAGATATGGGTTGTGCTCAGTTGCCGTTAATATTGTGTGCTGAACATCATGAGCATTTCAATGATGGTAGCAAGTGTAACTATATAAGAATATTGTGTTATAGGAAAACACATTCCACGACGTGTCATATATGTCATTGTAGACCACACAATACATAATTTGTGCCTGTTAAGTTACTATAATATGAATTTTCATGCAAAATAGTTCAAGAGATCATTAAGGAAATGGATTCAAGATAACATTGTAGGTAAGTTAATATTTTTTAACTGTATTTACAAACACCACCAAAATCCAAATAATACACCAATACACATATCTTACTGTAGTATTTGGTCAAGCCACCCATTGCATTCAGAACGTCCTCAAGACGATTACTGATGGAGTCGACCAGCTTTAGGCACAGCTCTGGTCGTCGACGTATACTCCCCCACACTTGGTGAGCTTTGGCCTCTATTGCTGCCCAGGTGTACTGCTCCCCATATCCCAATAACGTTTCATCATGGCCCAGTTATGTTCAGTTGGATTAATATCACATCCTTGTGTTGGCCAGTCGATGACCTCAATTTCAGGGTGATCCTGGAGATAGTCCTTCACTATGTTGCTGGTATGGCCCACCGAGGTGGGACCTCAGCAAAGCCGACTGGGCCGCCTTTGCCAGAGCCTTAACCACTATTTTCGAGGCCTCTCCTCCCGCCCTAGACCTCGAGGGCAGAGAAGATCAAGTTGCCAGTGCTTTTGCACAAGCCGCCTCTCTCGCCATCCTGCTACAGCAACAATCCGCGAAGCGATACTGAGATGGCTGGATCTTCTGTGACAGGGTCAGGGAACTGAACAACCAACTGAATGAGGCACATAAGCATTACCGGCGGCGCCGCTCATCCCAGCACCAACGATACCTTTCTGCCATAACGCAACACGTCGTGTCGGAGAAACACCGCATGAAAGAGGCGTGGATCAGATGGTGCAGGACTTTGGACTCTCACTCCACCCTCAGGGAGATGTGGAGGAGAATCAAGTCTATCTCTGACCCACGTCCCCCCTGTCCACCCTCTCACACAGACCCAGCCGCTGAAGCCAGCCATCTTGCACAACATTATGCGGACCGCTCCACTTCCCACAATCTCCCGCAGTCTGTTAGAGACAAGCAGGTGCAGTTGTCTACCTCTCGTCTTGCAGCAATTCAGGCTGCCTGTGAAAGGCCTGACCCCACCGATGTACTTTTCACCAGCAGGGAACTGCAAAACGCACTGCAACACAGAGGAGACACTGCTCTGGGGCTCGACAGGCTAACCTATTCTCTGTTATCACATGCTGGAGATTGTGGGAGAGACTGTCTCCTTAATCTGCTCAACCTCTCGTGGTCTAAGGGCCGTTTGCCGAGGTCATGGAAGACAGGTGTCATCCACCCGATTCCCAAACCTCGCGATCCCGGCGCCACGCACCCTATCTCGCTTCTTAGCTGTGTGGCTAAGACAGCAAAGAGGGTTGTGCGTGCTTGCCTTGCCTGGCATCTGGGACCGTTGCACCCTAGGAGTTTTGCATACCACCCTGGCAGGAGTGCGTCTCACTGCCTTGCTTCCTTCCTCGGGGAGCTTCGAGGTGGACTGGGGATGGCTGTCTTCTTTGATCTCGAAAAGGTCTTTGAGCTGGCGAACCCTCTTGTCATCCAGGCAGCCCTTGCTGACGGGGAAGTCGGAGGTAGACTCTTGTTGTGGGTGGGGGACTTCTTTCTTAAGCAGACAGCAGGGGTCAGATTCCAGGGGCAACTCTCTCCCTTCTATCATCATCCCAATGGCACTCCCCAGGGGAGCATTCTTAGCCCCCTGTTATTCAACGTGTTGGTCGAGAGACTTCTAACTGTTGACTATGGACCCGGCGTGACACTGCTCGTTTATGCAGACGATCTGGCACTGGTCTTCTCGAGGAAAGACTGCTTCACCCAGGCATCCATCTCTTTTTCTAGATTGCACAACAAGTGTAATGAACTCGGGCTGAAAGTCAACCTTGAGAAGACCAAGTGCCTACCTTTCGGTCTCCGCCCTCCCGAACATCCCTCTCATTGGGTGGCCGCTGCATTGAGCCTGTCACGCTGCACCGATATCTGGGGGTCTACTTTGACCTGGGGCTAACTTTCGCCCGACACATGAGATACTTACAAGAGCGGGCCGCCTCCCGCATTTCTGCTCTCCGCTACCTCTCTAGTTGCAGCTTAGGGGCATTGTATGCAGTTCTGCATACTTTCTATGTCCACGCAGTCCGCTTCCTAGTCGATTACAGTGTGATCTGCCTCCCAGGGCTGGCTTCCCCCATCTCCCAGTCCTTGGAGGTACTCCAAAATGACGCTCTACGGGTTATGCTGGGCACTCCATGCTAGACCCGACTGGTCAATTTACGGATGGAGAGTGGATTTCCATCACTAGCCCACAGGATCGCACTGCGTACAACGGCAGAAACGCTTCGTTTAGTTAATCTTCACCCGATGCTACATGTCTCCATTCTGCTTAAACGCCTGGCTAGCAGGCCCCCAGACCCGTCCCCACCTTGGGATTGGGCTCCAGCCATGGTGGCTCTCTTTCACAAGTTGGGTGTGGCACAAGAGGTGTGCCAAGATCCAGAGCTGGCATGTCCAGGCTAAGAACCTCCTGCACCCTGGGCGCCTCCCCCTTTCACAGCTATCAGTCCCACCGACACGAAGCCTCGCCACTCGATCCCGGCCATCCTTCGGCAGGAGAGTCTCAGTAGACTCGCTGCGCTCAACTCCTCTGATGCGGCAGTCTACTATACAGATGGCTCTGTTTCGACTGATGGTTCAGCAGGAGCTGCTTTTGCTTATGGGGACCATACTGAATCCTGGCACATCACAATGGGTGTCTCCGCCTTTCAGGCGAAGCTAGTGGCTCTTTTTGGTGCCCTGCGCCATGCCTATAGCCATCGACATAGATGTGTCATTCTCCATACTGACTCCCTATCCTCCCTTCAGTGCCTGGCATCTCTCTCTCTCTAGTTGCCCATCGGTTCTTACTTGCTGCCATATTTACAGTGTCCTCCCTCATCCAGCGGTGGGATGGCACTGTGATTTTTCACTGGGTACCTGGGCACGTTGGGATACAAGGTAATGAACTAGCTGCTGCTGCTGCATGTGCAGCTATGTCACTTCCTGATGTTACGTATCCACTTCGCCCTAGTGCTTCCAGAGTTCTTTCTGCTGTGGCTGGCATTATTACAGGACTTACAAAGGACGACCAGCGCCTATGTGTCGCCGACGGCTCACGCTCAGCCACTTGGTATGCTGCGACCACATCATATTCCCCTATCTCGATCCCTCCAGGCCAACCCAATTATCTCTTAGTCAGGCTCCGCGTTTATGTATGGGATTCCTATGCTACCATCAGATTGCCAGCTTGGACCCTGAACCATGCCCCAACTGCTACGAGTGGTCTGCTGAACCCCTCTGCCATTACATTCTCGACTGCCCTGCAACCGCTTTTGTTCGAGAGCTCCCTGGAGAGGGCTTTGGTCGCTCAGGCGATAATGAGTACGATGCTGCTAGGGCCATTGGCAATGCAACCTTTCAAAAGCTCCTACAAACTGTACGGGAGTATCCAACTCCCCGTTAACTGCTACTTCCACCCCCTCTCATTATTCTAGATCCAATTCACTTTTTTTTTTTTGCTTTCCTTGTTTATTCTCTGCTTATCTCAACGGATTCTTAGTTTGCCCGTGTCCCACAACAGGTGGGCAAATATTCAACAACAACAATCTTGGAATGAATGGGACTGTTGTCATGAACCAGCCTGATTGTGTTGGGGGCTGGAACTGCCATAGCCCGGTCTGTAGGCATTAGCACTTGCTCCAGGGTGTCTTCATATTCCTTACCAGTGAAACGGCCATTGATCTTGGCCAGTTCACCTAGTCCATGTGCCCACATCCACCCCTAGATTGACACTGACACCCTACCACTCACTGCGTGATGTTGAATGTGTTTCTTATGGTAGCGTGTGTTGGGGGGCCGCCAGCACCGCCTTGCTTCAGCTCCCACTGACCTGAACACCGTTTCACCAGTAAATATAATGGTTCTCCAGTATTTTTCAGGGTGTGGAAAGTGTTCCTATGCAAATCTGGGTCAACACTCTTTGTGAGTAGGTGTTAGCCACCTTTTCTGAGCTGGAATATGGCAGTCGATCCCGGCTTCATGAAGTCGGCGTCTCGTCCTCATGTGATGGCAGTTCAGCCCCAAATTTCTTGTATGCTCCACTGATGTTCGCATTGGACATGCCGTTGCAGCTGCCACGATCATAGCGTCCATCCTTGCCGACAATACTCGTGGCCTCCTGCTTCGAGGTTTTGTCTCCACTTTGCCCTCTTCTTCCCACCAGCGGATCCACCTCCTAATCGTCTTGGTGTTCCTCCCCACTTCGAGAGCGATGTTCGGCAGTTGCCCAGCTCTTCACATCCCGACGATTTGCCCTTGCTCAACAATCACATCCAACAAATTTGCTCGTCCGGTATCTCTGATACGGCAGAGTAATATGTCAGGGTAATAGATGCTGGATTTTATATACTGTGGTAAAATAATGATGTTAGTAACACTTAGGTAAAGTATTATTAATCTCACATGACGTTTTGGTAAATCATTTACAAACAACTGCCCAAGAAACACTTCCTAATTCACATAGTCATAGTGAATTGCAAGTGGATTCCCCCCCTCCAACCTCCCCCCTCCTTGCCACAGTAGAGTGAACATTCGCCGATAATCATCATCATGAGCATTATCATCATCATCAGGATTTAGTTTAACCAGACCACTGACACCCATTTGAGTCTCTCCTAGGGCTGGCCTGAAGGATTAGTTCACATGTAAGGTATGCGTTTCTATAATGTGCTGTTATATTGTGTGGAGGAGATTCCAGTATTTCAAAAAGGTCAAAACTGAACTTCGGGAAAATTTTGGTGTCTCTGCTAATATATCATACATTGTAGGGTTAGTGAAGCACATTTTTCGATACTGATTATAAACAGGGCATTCAATGAGAATGTTTGACTGTTATTTGTGCTAGGCAGTTGGAGTATATAGGTGGGGCTCCAATAGAGGAAGACATGAGTTGGCCATGCGTCAATCGCGTATGCCCAACTCTTAGACGAGTCAGAATAGTTTCATGATGTCAAGAGCATTGTTTTCATGATGATCAAGGACAAACCGATGATCTGATCATTATTAGCTTATTATATACTTCCCAGAATATTTACCAATCGTCATAAATTATTTTTTTTTTAGGTAGTTAGCCTCGCTGATCATCAAAATATATGGATTTCCACTGCTTTACATATATCTTTGACACTTTTCTGCTACGACATGATCGTCCCAAATTACATACAGCTGTAATAGGTTGCAATACGTTGTTTCGTTATATCAAAACGTTTTTGTTCATGTCCATTGCATTGTTCTGAATTCCATTTCTGCTCATAATACTACATTACCCAACCCAAACTCTTAGGTTACAACGGGGAGTGTAACAAAACCGAGTAAGTTACGTGCGGCATATATGACCATCAAACGCAAAGCGCATCAAACACCATATTTTTTTGTGAAATTAACTAAGGACAACAGGTAAAAACTGTCATATAATTATAACAGGGTCTCCCACAAATTACAGCAGTTATTTGTAGAGGTGAAAAAACTTTTTGATTCGGAGTAGAAAAATTCAATACATATATGAGTTTTTCGGATTACGTTTAGCAGTGGGGTGGATTTTACAAATTACGCAAGGCAACCATTACAAATGTCGGAGTCGAGGCGAGAGATACCGACAGCGATAGCAAAATATCGGAAAGGGGGAAGAAGGTTTAGTAGTGAAAGAATGTGAGTTAAACTGATGGGGCAATGAAGGATTGGATGATGGATGGATGGATGGAATGGACTTTTAGAAGGACAGAAAGTGTGTCGCCTTCAGCTCCCTCCATGGTACTGGGTGGTAGGTTGACGTGACTGGGGCGATGGGAGGGAAGAAAGGATGTGAAGAAAAGAAGGCGAAAGGAAATGGATGGCCCATCCCGATTTGGGTGGGGTGCACCTAATCTTTAATGATTTTGGAGGGCCTATTTATTACTTTTCTGCATAGAGCTACACTTGTTATTGTAGACTGTGGGAAATGGACTGGGATAGAGACGTGGTGGCGAAGATTTTTGGTTGGGGTAGGGGGGTGGCCATAGGTGTTGCTTGGTTATTTCCACATATCTTACTTAGGCTCAAGTTACGTGGGATTGACTTTTGTTGTACAGGTTTTAACTCTACATACAAGGGGGTAAAGTGATGGTCTTTGAGAGAGGTGAAGTCAGTGAATGGACAGCGAGGTTGGATGGTGAGGAATTAGAAAATGTGAGTACGTTTAAGTACTTGGGTAGTGTGATGAGTAAGGATGGAGGTTTGGAGGGTGAAGTGCTTGAATGGGTACAGCAGGGAAGAAAGGTTGCTGGTTCTTTGAAAGCAGTGATAAGAAACAGGGAAGTGAGCATGGAAGTGAAAAAGTTACTACATGACAGTATTGTGATACCATCTCTAACGTACGGAAGTGAAGCTTGGACGTTGTTGGAAGGACATAGGTCAAGAGTGAGAGCAGTGGAAATGAGTTATTTTAGAGGAGCCTGTGGAGTCACATGGAGAGACAGGCTGACGAATGAGGATATAAAGGAGCGTTGTGGTGTGGATGTGGATGTGATAGGAAGCGTTATGAGGAACACATTGAGGTGGTTTGGCCATGTGGAGAGGATGGAGGGTGAAAGACTGACGAAGAGAGTGTATGTGAGTGAGGTGGAGGGGGGAAGAGGGAGGGGGAGGTCGAGGATGAGATGGAGAGATGGGGTGGAGAGGTATATGAGAGAGGGGGTTGTGAGTTGGGAGCAGGGCAGTGAAATGGCGGGAGACAGGGCGACTTGGAGGCGATTTGTTTGTGACCACCCCAAACGGGATTGAGGCGTCTGGCAACAGATAGATAGATAGACAAGGGGGTGGAGCCATGTCGTCGGTTCTGTGAGTGTTCATTACAGTAGTCCAATTCGTTGCTATGGGTAGAATAGGGGGAGGGAGGGTTGAGGAATGCAGGGGAAGGTAATGTGATGGGATGGAATGTTCGACTGACGTTAGTCTTGGAGGAGGGATGATTGGAAGAGGGGGGGGGGGGAGCGAGGAGTGGAATGGGGGGATGGTGGAGGGTGAGTGTGGGGAGAGAATACATAGCCGATAAGTTTTGGTTTGGTAGCCCACGCTGCCCAAATTATGAGATTTAATAGTTGGGTGGGTAAAGGTGGGAGGAGGGGGGGTGGGAGAGGGAGGCTAGGCGCTGAGTTGGACCGTGAAATTACGAGGTTGTTTAATGCAAGCTATGGGACATTACAGTAGCCTCAAACGGGTCATCACGCTATTAAGAGGCCATATGCATTCCACCAATAAGGATTACAAGAGTACAAAGTATGGCTGCAACTAGCATGAAAAATATAACGGAACATGGCCACATTGCCCTGCGTAATATTTAGAACCCACCTCACGAATAAAGTAAACAAAATAATGCTTATGTGTATAGAAGATTTTAAATTTAAAATCGCATTGTCAACTCAACAAATATCTGCTGTCGCTGACGGGACATCCTGTAATAATACAAGGACGACATGGGCTATGCTGACAAACTAACGTGAGTTACCTGCTGGTGGCGACGATGGTCGGAATGAGACATCGGCATGTTTCAGTGTTCGACATCACTTCCCCTTGGTGTTGGTTGCGCCAACCTTGGTAACAACTTGTGTACCCTTCATTTCCTTTCACCTTCTTTTCTCCACATCTTTTCTTCCCTCCCATCGCCCCAGTCACGTCAACCTACCACCCAGTACCATGGAGGGAGCTGAAGGCGACACACTTTCTGTCCTTCTAAAAGTCCATTCCATCCATCCATCCATCATCCAATCCTTCATTGCCCCATCAGTTTAACTCACATTCTTTCACTACTAAACCTTCTTCCCCCTTTCCGATATTTTGCTATCGCTGTCGGTATCTCTCGCCTCGACTCCGACATTTGTAATGGTTGCCTTGCGTAATTTGTAAAATCCACCCCACTGCTAAACGTAATCCGAAAAACTCATATATGTATTGAATTTTTCTACTCCGAATCAAAGAGTTTTTCACCTCTACAAATAACTGCTGTAATTTGTGGGAGACCCTGTTATAATTATATGACAGTTTTTACCTGTGGTCCTTAGTTAATTTCACAAAAAAATATGGTGTTTGATGCGCTTTGCGTTTGATGGTCATATATGCCGCACGTAACTTACTCGGTTTTGTTACACTCCCCGTTGTAACCTAAGAGTTTGGGTTGGGTAATGTAGTATTATGAGCAGAAATGGAATTCAGAACAATGCAATGGACATGAACAAAAACGTTTTGATATAACGAAACATAACGTATTGCAACCTATTACAGCTGTATGTAATTTGGGACGATCATGTCGTAGCAGAAAAGTGTCAAAGATATATGTAAAGCAGTGGAAATCCATATATTTTGATGATCAGCGAGGCTAACTACCTAAAAAAAAAATAATTTATGACGATTGGTAAATATTCTGGGAAGTATATAATAAGCTAATAATGATCAGATCATCGGTTTGTCCTTGATCATCATGATAACAATGCTCTTGACATCATGAAACTATTCTGACTCGTCTAAGAGTTGGGCATACGCGATTGACGCATGGCCAACTCATGTCTTCCTCTATTGGAGCCCCACCTATATACTTCGTACTCCAACTGCCTAGCACAAATAACAGTCAAACATTCTCATTGAATGCCCTGTTTATAATCAGTATCGAAAAATGTGCTTCACTAACCCTACAATGTATGATATATTAGCAGAGACACCAAAATTTTCCCGAAGTTCAGTTTTGACCTTTTTGAAATACTGGAATTTCCTCCACAGAAAATAACAGCACATTATAGAAACGCATACCTTACATGTGAACTAATCCTTCAGGCCAGCCCTAGGAGAGACTCAAATGGGTGTCAGTGGTCTGGTTAAACTAAATTCTGATGATCATGATGATGATGATGATCATGATCATGATGATCATGATGATGATTATCGGCGAATGTTTACTCTACTGTCGCAAGGGGGGTGGAGGTTGGGGGGGAATCCACTTGCAATTCACTATTAACATGTGAATTAGGAAGGGTTTCTTGGGCAGTTGATCGTAAAAGATTTACCAAAACATTATGTCAGATTAA
Source organism: Coenobita brevimanus (assembly GCF_032717465.1). Taxonomy (NCBI): domain Eukaryota; kingdom Metazoa; phylum Arthropoda; class Malacostraca; order Decapoda; family Coenobitidae; genus Coenobita; species Coenobita brevimanus. Next base: position 39,958,108 of record NC_137047.1, read on the forward strand.
TAATACTTTACCTAAGTGTTACTAACACCATTAATTTACACAGTATATAAAAACCTGCATCTGTTACTCCGACATATTACGCTGCCGTATCAGAGATGCCTGCAGGACGAGCAAATTCGTCGGATGTGATTGTTGAGCAAGGCCAAATCGTCGGGACGTGAAGAGCTGGGCAACTGTGCTGAATATCGCTCTCGAAGTGGGGAGGAACACCAAGACGATTAGGAGGTGGATCCGCTGATGGAAAGAAGAGGGCAAAGTGGAGACAAAACCTCGAAGCAGGAGGCCACGAGTATTGTCGGCAAGGATGGACGCTATGATCGTGGCAGCTGCAACGGCATGTCCAATGCGAACATCAGTGGAGCATACAAGAAATTTGGGGCTGAACTGCCATCACATGAGGACGAGACGCCGACTTCATGAAGCCGGGATCGACTGCCATATTCCAGCTCAAAAAGGTGCCTAACACCTACTCACAAAGAGTGTTGACCCAGCTTTGCATTGGAACACCTTCCACACCCTGAAAAATACTGGAGAACCATTATATTTACTGATGAAACGGTGCTCAGGTCGTGGAAACTGACACACGCTACCCTGAGAAACACATTCAACATCGCGCAGTGTGTGGTAGGGTGCCATTGTCATTCTGGGGGTGGATGTGGGCACAGGGGCCTGGTGAACTGGTCAAGATCAATGGCCGTTTCACTGGTGACCAATATGAAGACATCCTGGAGCAAGCGCTAATTCCTGTAGACTGGGCTATGGCAGTTCCAGCCCCCAGCATAATCAGGCTGGTTCATGACAAAAGTCCCATTCATACCAGCAACATAGTGAAGGACTATCTCCAGGATCACCCTGAAACTGAGGTCATAGACTGGCCATCACAAGGATGTGATATTACTCAACATATCTGGGCCATGATGAAACGTTATTGGGATATAGGGGAGCAGCAAACCTGGGCAGCATTAGAGGCCAAAGCTCACGAAGTGTGGGGGAGTATACGTCGACGACCAGGGCTGTGCCTAAAGCTGGTCGACTCCATCAGTAATCGTCTTGAGGACGTTCTGAATGCAATGGGTGGCTTGACCAAATACTACAGTAAGATATGTGTATTGGTGTATTATTTGGATTTTGGTGGTGTTTGTAAATACAGTTAAAAAATATTAACTTACCTACAATGTTATCTTGAATCCATTTCCTTAATGATGTCTTGAACTATCTCGCATGAAAATTCATATTATAGTAACTTAACAGGCACAAATTATGTATTGTGTGGTCTACAATGATATATATGACACGTAGTGGAATGTGTTTTCCTATAACACAATATTCTTATATAGTTACACTTGCTACCATCATTGAAAACCTCATGATGTTCAGCACACAATATTAACGGTACCTAACTGAGCACAACCCATATCTATGAAGCTTGCATATTGTGGTGTGGTGTTTAAACAGTAGAAACCTAATGACGAGTTGTCTAACTCCTGGGACTTTACTGTGGCTCTTCCAGTTATGAGTTGAGGAGAACCCATGCAACCTTGAATAATATGCTGTCACCGCCACCTCACGTTCCCTTACGAAAGGAAAGGTTGGGCAAAGCATTATTCTTCTCTATCAGCAAGAGCTGAGAATAGGATGTATAGAACACGTCGAGGTGACGGTAACCCGAAACAAAGTTCACATGGATTCGGTGTGGGTCACTGAGCGTTGCTGTAGTGGTGGTTGTGTATAGAGTTGGATTTGTGTTGTGACGGGCGGCCAGTCCCCGCACTTGCCCCCCCCCTCCACCCACACACACATGGGCTTTCAAGGTCATGAGTGGCATGGGTTGGAACTGAAGAATTGGAACAGTCATGTAGATTAACTCTGAATATTATTTTACAATACTGATAACTTTTCACTCCACTGTTTATAACATAAGTATACTCTATATATAATATTGTATATTATCACAAATATTTATTAAGTATATATATAACATTGCATGTTATCATAAATATTAGGCAAAGGTTGGGTGGAATATAAATATATATTACCATTTTCTCATTGTAAGAATAACAAAATTGTGACCTGGTCGGTGAGTAAAACTAGCCGACCAAGGCCCTTCCCCCTGATCCTTTTCACTTTTATCCTTACTGTACTCCGTTCTCTAAAGTATCATTGCTACCCGAGGGGCAATAAGCACCTAGGGCACTGCACCTGTTCCATGAATTCGTAACCATATCGAAACAACTGTAAGACTAAACGTAGTTAAAACCGTAGCTTGCTATTATGGTGGCATAAGTAATAAATAAACTACTATACTCCGTTCTCTAAAGTATCATTGCTACCCGAGGGGCAATAAGCACCCAGGGCACTGCACCTGTTGCACGAATTCGTAACCATATCGAAACAACTGTAAGACTAAACGTAGTTAAAATGGTAGCTTGCAATTATGGTGGTTTAAGTAAGAAACTAACTACTCTTTAGAGAACAATTTAAGACCATATATTATGTAGCAGTCCGGTTGAAGCCAGACGGTTCGTTTTCCTTAGCCTTGTTCATGTTTGTAACTTTTTCTTCTTATGCATAATCCCAAACCCCAGCCATCCTACCCTCCAAAGGGTCTTTCACCCTAGAGTCCATGATCATCCAATTACGAAAATTCATAGCTTTTCCCTAAATTTACTGCAGCCATCAGTGGCAGTGACACTTAAATTGCAATGCCAAATACTGTATACGAATGCTCGTCATAAGACGTCTATTTTTTTTTTTTTTTTTATGTGTCCGACTCTGGGCAAAGGCTTCAGGGCCTATATCTTGGGGGCAGTAGCCTATCCCAAGGCCCAGTAGTCCTCCTACACCTCCACATGTCACCACTTCGGCGCTAACACCCACCGTCCATATTGAATACATGCTAGGGCTGTCTCATACAGGACTGGTGTATTGGTATTAGCGGGGGTATTTTTACGACATGTCGGCGGGTCATTTGGTAGATCAGGAAAGTCTGCCTTTTATGAAATTCAAATCCTTAAACTGTCCCCTGCCCCAGCCAGGATTCGAACCTGGGTCCATCAGGACTGCAAGCCGCCTCTCTACCGATTCAGCCACCGCCTCCCCCACACACTTGCCTCCCCCGCACACTTGCAGAAGCATACATGTCCGAGTGACATCATAGGGATAAATGGAGGGAGGTGAATCGCTGCGGTGCAGGGAGCTTTGTCACACATCTCCACTGAATATAACGTTTTCTATACTGCTGTTCTAACACCTGAGATACTGCTACGTGCAGTAATAATTGTTCTACACGATTATACTAATTATGCTGCTTCAGCCTCGTTTTCTTTTTGTAACACCGCATTACAACTTATATAATTGAATGTTATCAGTTATATAAGCCATCTCTGTCACATTTCTCATGTTATCAGTATAGTGTATAGCGTTCGTGATAATGTTCCAATCACACACAACCTGCCTCTCATCCAGCCCCCACCTCCTCTATTCTCCCCACCCACCCCCACACACTAAAGAGGGCGACATCTGTTGGCCGACCATGGCATTTCCCCCAGCTGTTTCAGTACTTCAAACTCAGGCTATTCGAACCCCCATTGTGGCTGGGTAGTGGACAAGACTTTTGTGCACGATAGTACAGTTGCAAACATATCAAACAGAAACACCCCGTCCATCAGCGAGGTGGTGTGATGCTCTCCGCATCTTGTAACACTGATGGGTATGGAACTTCACCAGGTTTCGTTCAGTCACTACGACGAACCGAACGCGGTGATCAATGCCGCTGTGCGTAGTTATTGGTGGTAATATATGACCAATGTTCCGTCAGTAAATATGCTGCTGACAGTAAGCTTTTTTAATACTGTCACACAATACACCCTCTACATATTATGCATGACACGGATTTCATGTGTGGTTTAGTTTCGAGTCATGACCCATGCAACAGTAATTCATTATATGTTATAGTTATCAGCTTCCCCACAGCTATCAGTGAACAGAAAATTATCGTGACGCCCATCCTCCCTACCGCGAACCTGACATTGATAGATCTCTGAAATCGAAGCAAGTTCACTACATACAGGAGGTGGCGTCACAGGGGGTGGCAAGGTGGGGGTGGGGGACCTGCGAGACAGGAGGAGGGAGGTGGGTGAGGAAGGGGGCAATAGTGTTCAAACTGAGGGCTAGAGGAGAGGAATGATGGAGTAGGGGAAGGTGGACTTTGGTAGACGACAAGAGCTACAATGGGAGGGATAGATTACAAGGTGACGACTGGGCGAAATCAGTGTTTCATGAAGACTATGGAATTTTACAGTCAGACCATGAAACATTATGTTGATGTTGCCAAGTGTTGTTATTGACCGTCAAGGTTTGTAACAATTCACGACACACTTTCCACCGGATGCCTCAGTATCCCTGCATTATGAGTATGATGATAATTTGCTAATGTGCAAATATATTACACGTTCCTACAGTTTGTCAGATGCTACAGATGTTGTCACAGAGATCAGGAATTACTCTTGTAGCCTATTATGTGGTAGCATCATGGATGACGACTGATACTGCAAACAGAGTAGGGATAGACCTATGTAGATTTTTCCTTTATCACCAGTAAGTATGAACAATGACAGTAATGATGGTCCCTATGGTTCTCATTAATGTCTGTATGGTATAAGTGAAAAATAAAGGTGGATTTACTTAACCCAGGTATATGTTACCGTTTTCTGTAGGCCGTGTTTGGCTGTTGATTTAAGAGATTGCTAATCGTTATTAGTTATATTTAGGTTCATATTGAGCAACTGTCGTATGCAGTATGCATTCCTTCACAAACCCTCGAGTCAACAATGGTGGAACAAGGTTGTAACGTCTGCTGTTATTCAGCCTGAGCACGTGCATGTTACTTCAACTGTGCCCTCAGTTAAAGAAATCGTTTTTATTCAGTACAAACACACACTTCAGCTGCAGTGTGTTTTGTTATGCTAAACAACCGAGTGGCGTTCACACCATATGAAACAGACAGGATAAAGATAAATACAAGGGCCATTGCCCTGTTCACGGAGAGCAACTCCTGAGCCACACATCTCAGCAGTGTCCGAACATGAATCTGTTGGCCTGGTTGAGTAACGGTGTATATTGCAATCCACGAAAGAAGACAGGTGAACGACTGTCGTTGATGTATAAATATGTAATCCGCGGTTCATAGTGGAACAGTCATTATAGCCATCTTCTCTCCCAGTACCCGTCTGAGTGCACGCAGTTGTCGGGAAGAGGGAAGGGGGGACAGTAAACTGGATACTGAGGTTGTGAATCAGATTGTTTAAAAGATATACGTCTTTCATACCATAATTTACTCTGTCCCTATGGGGTTAACTGTAATCCGATATAAAGATCATATAATACAGCTGATAAGGCATCTCTCTACCCACATGTTATCCCATCCCAGTATTGCCACCTATGTTCTAGGACCCAGTCCATCCCCCCCCCCCCTAGTAAATCACGTGTTGATTTACACCGGCGTCATACAGATATTAACGAGAACCATAGGCACGAATCACTACTGTTAACTATTATTTATTGTAGCAAGAGAATTCCTCCCTCCCCCTCCTCTGCTTTCGATATCAGTAGTCATCCACGATGTTACTACGTAAATGCAACAAGAATAGTTCCCAGTCCCTATGACAACAAGTGTGACATCAAATATTCTAGGAACGTTTCATATATCACTATGTGATGACATAGTCGTCACCATACACTAATACTGCAAGGTTGTGTACCCCTGGGAAGCAGGTCGTCCTTTAGTCGATGTAACAAAACATGCTGGTAGACTGCGTAACGTGCCAAAGTCTGCATAACGTTTAACACCCGGACTAACAAAGTCCATAATCAGTGTTAAACTATAGCTGATTTGGCACCATGTCACCAGAGTATCATTTATCCATCCCATCCTAGTTTCCTGCCACAGTCCACTCTCCCGTACCACATTACTCGTCTCCTGTAGAGCCACCCTTCCACCAGCCAAACCAGTATTGCCTCCTCCTCCCTCCTCCTGTCTCCCAGGCTCCCCACCGTGCCACCTCCTGTGGCGCCACCTAAAGAGGTCTACCAGTTTCAGGTTCACGGTCAGGGAGGAGGGGGATCACAGTAATTTTATGATTATTATGATAGGTGCGGGAATGCAGACTATGTTTTAATGGTTTATATGCTGGCCGTCGGTAAATGTTACATGGTTCGTGATGTTTGTCAAAAGTCATACTTACGAAACCTGTGTGTTTCATGTGAATAAATTACGAATATGCCTGGGGTGAAATTATGTTATTACTATATTCACATAACGTTGTTTTTTCAGTATGTATTGTCAGCCGGGACATTGTTTATATACCACCAATAACTGCGCACAGGGGCAATGATCACCGCGTTCGGTTCGTCCTAGCGACCAAACGAAGCCTGGTCAAATTCCATACCCATCGGTGTTACCAGATGCGGAGAGCATCACACCACCTCGCTGGTGGACCGGGTGTCTCTATTTGATATGTCCGCAACTGTACATCTATGAGACGCAAGAAGTGAAGCATATATATATATATATATATATATATATATATATATATATATATATATATATATATATATATATATATATATATATATATATAAACCAGCCGTTGAGGTCCACTGCAGGACCGGCCTATCCCTACCGAAGCAGGGACGATACAAGCCAATGTATCTCTACACAGTGGCTTAGGCTGTCTGTAGGGTGAGAAGTGCTTGTAAGTGTAATTGTAGTGTTGTAGTGGCTTTGCATGTGTGTGTAGTCTGTGAACCAAGTGTAATCGGCCCGCCTGAAGCCGGCTGGGTGCAAGCATACTAGTATGCGACACTGGTTCAACCACAGCACCCCTTATGTCCGCCAAAGTAGCAAGTGGCTCGCTGAACGATTCCCAAAGTTTTTACAACTCTGACGGGAGGCGAACCCTCGTTCACCAGCGTGCGGAACGCACACTCTACTACTGTACCACAGAGGCTCCATATATATATATATATATATTATATATATATATATATATATATATATATATATATATATATATATATATATATATATATATATATATGAATGTATAAATCAAAAGTATTTTCTTTGGTACAGATGGGGAAGAAATCTTGCGAGATGGACTGCAGTATATTCAAATCATTCATGTGTCCAGAAGGACGGAATCATGGGGTGTAAAGGAGTACATTCAATGTACAGATAAAAGGATGCCTACTGATGTAATACAGGACTATATTGGGATAAAAATTAAGTGCATTACACTAACCTGCGTATCTAACCAACGTGTGTGAGATAACTAGAGAAAGGAGAAAGTTTCTCTCCTGTTTATTTCTCCTTCCTTATAGTAATAGCCAGAAAAAGATAAATGATGCAATGTATTTTGAACAGAAAAACATGGAAGTTTTCATTTTAATAACACAAAGGACACCCAGCCCTGAAGTATTCTAAGAGGAAGGATTTAGTTATTTACTCAGTCCCGCCTAGCCAAACATTTTTCGAGCCCGCTCTCCTTCACGGCAGGGTGATTTTTTTTTTTTTTTTTTCAGTACTAAATTGCTCAAAACCTACTGATGGATTCTTAATATCCTTGGTACTGCTAAAAGGCAAAAAGATCTAGCTGAAAAATGCTGTTTAGATGATCCTTTCATGTATTCTAGGGGCAAAGCTCTGATGAAATTCTCGAGGGCATATTTCAGTGTCACACGAGAGTTCTTGTCAGCTAGCCAAATCACTCGATAATTTTCTCTCACACATATTTTATTTAATAACCGAACAGTTGAAGGAAAAACAAATGAATAAAGAAAATATTATCCATACACCAGATTACAGGTATTTTCCACTCATAAAAAATCTGTAACGGTTGGACTTGAACAGCCGTAGACTGAAGTTTGGGGGGAAGCCAATCTGGGAAAAAGAGTTCCAAAGAGATGAAGTTTGGGGAATAAAAGAATTCGACAGGCAAAAGTTCTGCAATACGGCAATGTGACAGTCCAGTCATGAGAGCTACGAGATGCCCGTGTAGCGTGGTGGAAGGCGTGGAGAGGTGGTACAATGGATGCAACTTCGTCTGAGCATTTGTCATAAATGTATATGTAAATTAATCCAAGGGAGGCAACATTCCTTCTTACTTGTAGGAATGGTAGTTCACTTGTAATAATAGAGTTATTAATAATTCTAACAGCTTTGTCCTGAATTTTGTCCATTTGTTTTAGTATAACTTCTCCACATCCATTCTACAAAGGTGAGCAATATTCTAGCTGAGAGTGGACACAACTCTTGTAAATTTTTGCTAACAGCTGCTCAGTGAAGAAGTTACAGATTCTGCACAATAATCCAAGTTTCTTTGAAGCGGTTTTAGCAAGTGATTTAACATCAGAGGTCCAGCTGAGGGTATTGTTAAGTGAAACACAGAGAATTTCAATACTTTTAGAGACAGAAGTGTTAGTAGCATTGAAGGGAAATGTGTAGTGCAACGTTTTGTACCGGGTCAAGTTTTTGCAGCTGAGTCAGGGATACTGAACCGTGAACTGAGCACCCGTAGTTGATCCTTCCAAAGATGACAACACAGTAGTAGCCTAGCAGAAAGTTACGGTTGGCACCCCACTTAGACCCCGCTATGCCCTCCATGACATCCAGCCTCTTGGTACAAGATGTTCTAAGGTACTCTATGTGGTGACGCCACATGAGGATCGGCCCATCCAAATGGAGTCCCAAGAAGGTGAGTGTATGGATGACAGGTGGAAATTCCGTGCATATCCTGACCACCAGCTGAGATGGCATGCGGTGCAAGGTGCAGGCCATCAAGGCATACTTTGGCACACCAATCTTCAGACCCCATTAGTGAACCCAATTCTAGAAGTTGAGACTGCCAACTGAAGTCTCCTCTGTGCACCTTCCATGATGGTGTCTCGGCTACTGATGGTCACGTCGTCTGCATATACCAGTGTGGGTTGGGCAGTCTTACATCAAGATGTTGAAAAGCAAGGGGCTGAGGTCCGAACCTTGGGACATCCCCCTACAGATGGGACGTGGAGATGAAATGACCCCACCAACAGACAGCATAGCTCCTGCTTCCAAGGTAATCAGCAAACCACACCAACACTGAGCCAGAGACCCCAAGGCAGGAGAGCTTGTACAGGATGCCAGTATGTGGCACTGAATCAAAGGCTCCCTTGACGTCCACAAAAAGGACCAGCATGTATTGCCCCTTGCAGTATGTGTCATGTATCAGGTATTCCAATTGACAGAGTATGTCCAAGGTGAACTGGAAAGGGCAAAAACCACACTGTTCCTCCAGAAGAAGGGATCTAGCTTCCAGCCACCATGAAAGATGGCGAGCCACCATCCTCTCCATCCTCTTTCCCTGCACAAGAGTGAAGGACGATGGGCCTGTATGAGGATGGCATTGTTGGGTCCTAGCCTGGCTTGAGAAAAGGCAGTCACTTTGAGATCTTCCATTCTGCTGCATATATCCCCTGGCCCCAGCTGCGATTATAAATTTCCAGGAGGCAATTCTGCAGGATTGGTGTCAGATGCTGGAGCAATTCATTCGCCACTGAGTCCTGATCCACTGTCCTGCCGAGCCGGAGAGCAGTCAAGGCAGCGGAGAGTTCTGAAGTGGTGAAAAGACTGTCTAGATCAGCGGTGGGAGGTGAGGAGATGCTTCATTGCATCACCTTCTCATACATCCTGGATGAGGGCAAATCAGAAGTATGTCCGAACTGGGTGTGGAGGAATGATGCCAAATAGTCAGCCTTGGACAGGTCATCAAGGAGGCACAACCAGTCCCTGCTAAGTGGATATTAGTGGGTGATGAGGTGTCCAGCCATGGCCACCAAGAATCTCCAACTATGAGCCGAGGAGGTGGAGAAGGAAATACTGGCACTGAAGGAGGTCCAGGCTTGCCACTTTGCCAATTTGATGATTCTGGAGCAGATGGCATTAACCCGGCGGTACTCACGCCCCAGCTCCTGGCAAGGGTTACGGCTCCACACGTGCCAGGCTCGATGGCAGGCCCTGACAACAGCCGCACATTTCTCCGACCACCAAGGAACTCCTGCTTGGTGTACACAGTGGCGGATCAAATACCGAAAAACTCCTCCTCAGCTAAGAGCTCCACAAAGTCCTTAGCCAACAGTGAAGGGGAGCCCCATTGTCCTGGAAAAGGGGAAGCAACTTCTGTTCAGAATGTATCCCATTTGTCTACCACCAGCTTCCACCTGGGATGACAGTCTCTGGAAAGCGACGTGGAGAGGTCTGGATAATCATAGAAGACTGGTAGATGGTCGCTGCCCATATGGTGACCCACCTCTGCTGTTGGACACGAAAAGGCTGCATCTCCAAGGCAGAGGTCCAGGACTGATGGCTGCCCAGCATGAGGGTCATATCAGAGGTACAGGCCAGGTGGTGTGAGGAGGAGGATGCACTGGGAGTCCAAGAGCGCCTGAAAAAGAGGCGATCCCACAGCTTTGGTGATGGTCAGTGAAGGATCCCAAAGGTAATGATGTGCAATGAAGTCCCCCCATGATGAAGGCAGAGCCCAGCAGCTGGTGAAGATAATGTACCAATTCCTTCCATGTCACATCCTGGCAAGGGTTATAACATAACAGCACTGATGCCCAACCAGACAGTAGAGTCACCCTAACTCCCAAGACTTCCATCAGGCCACTGAATAGTGGGCAAGAGCCAAACCCACACTCTGAGAAGTCTCCTGGACAGCCAGTAATTGACCCCTACCCAGCCCCTGAGGGCAGTCCAACCTATAGACTGTGAAACCCCCCAGGGTAACGCGGATGCATGGTTGCAGCCACGACTCACACACCCTCACCACACCCGGTCCCCAATCAGCCACTAAAATTTTCAAATCCTGTGTCTTATGGACCAGAGAATGAGAATTCCACACCAGGAATATCAAGCCACCTTTAACCCCCATGACGTGGACAATACCAGGGAAAATAACTGGGGCCAAAGGAGGGGACAGGTTTCCATGAAGGACTTCCCCTATCGATGTAATTCCAGTGCCTCAGAGAGATGTCTGAGGAAAGAGTGCCCAGAACCAAGGCCATCATCACTGTAGTACAGAGGCTCCTGATTCCACTGGCTTTCTGGATGAGTAGGTTGAAGCCTCTGTCGGCCCATTGATGGTGGCAGGGCAGGGGTGGGGCCAGAGGGGCATTGTAGAGAGGCACCAGAATCATCAAGAGTAGCCACTTCCAGGTCCTTCAAAAGCACCCCTGGGGCCTGAGGGCTGGCTGAACGGTGATGACTGCAAGGAGCATGGTTGGGGTGTGTTGGTGCCTTAGTAGCAGAGGTGATGGCATGGATAATGACCTCTGCACCAGACATGGGGTGGATAGAGACTCCCAATCCATCAGTCGGTCCTGGGTCTTCCTCCTGATCATTGTCATCAAGGACCACTTAGCAGTTAGAGGCTACACAATAAGCATATGGCCTACCTTGTTGGACAAGGGCACTGTGGGGAGCCAGTGATGGTGCCCATCAACCCGACCCACGGGGAGTCGGTGGGCTACAGGGCACAGTGTGTAGGTCATGAAGATGCTTGTTGATGTCTGTGGAGCTGGCGCCGGCCTTTTTCACGGTCTCGTATACATCACTGGCATTCATGTAGATATGGCAGACCTTGGACACCACCCTGTGCTAGTCACTTCCACAAATAAAGCACCTTGGGTCTCTGCTACATTTCTGACTCACCTCTGACTCTGCCCTGAAGGGGTGGTATCCACTGCACATCGAACATCTAACCTTGTTCCAACACACTAGTCTTGTATGGCCAAACAGATGGCAGTTATGGCAACATAATACAGGGTGGGTGTATTCACCAACAAGGAATGACACATACCCAAGGAAAACACTAGATGGAAGAGGACCACGATAGACCAGTTTCACCCACTACGACTGGCGAGAATCAAAGACGGGAAAAAGTGCTGGAATCCTTGCAACCTCAAGGAGCTGAGAGGCACGGTTGTCTGCAGGGTGCAGCCTCTCCGCAATCACCACGAAGTCCAGTTCCGTGGAGATCAGCCCAATCTTGCCCACGTTGACAGCATCCCTGGGTTCGTATTTGGGGAATCCAGGACACACGACAGCCCAAGGGCCAAAAGTAGCCATTACCTCAGGCTGGTGCTGGAGCTTGGCCAAGTTGGCTGACAGAATGGCGAAAGACAGATTTGAACCATCCCCCAGCAGCATGGTGGACCCCTTCACGATGTATTTGGTGGAGGAGGATGCATTGAGGGCTTCTGTCACCTTTTGTGGGTGATAAAACACCCTGGACAGGTCCTGGGTCCGCATGATGTACGTCACCCTTGTCCGAACCACTGCACCATCCTCTGTAGCTTGTCCACCTTCACTGACGGTCGTAGACAGTGGCAAGGTCTTCCTGGTCTTCTCAGCCGACCTCAAAGTCCCCTCCTCATCCGAGACAGACAGATGGGGTCATTTCTCGCCCGGCCAAGCAGTGTCTGTATCGTCTCTTCCACTCTCCCCTGCCATTATTCACCACCACACACTTCACTGGAGCACACACACCACCCCTCTACACCACAAACACTGGTGCACTCCACTCTGAACACCACACTCGAAAGTGAACAAACACAGCACTGTCACTCTGGGCACCGCGTCCAGATTTCATCCTAGCGCCAATATCGCTCATGTGACTTCCGAACACAGATCTAGTTCGTTCCATTACCAAACGATTTCATTTAGTTAAGGAGTGTGCGGTAGTAGTCACGGGTGAAAGAAGAGAGTATCTAACACTTCTAGTTCGATAAGTCTCTCCTTAACAGATTAAATAATCCCGAGAATGCAAATATAAAAAGCAGTAGACGTTTCGAGGCTGTCGGGGTTAAGCACAGCCAAGGTAACGATATTTGGTTTCATTGACTGTGAATAACTCAACTGATAGTTTTCCTATTGATGTGTTTCCCTGTTACTATTTCACCCTTTCCACGTGGAGCAAGTAAGGTAAGATGCAAACCACATTGTCACAACTAACCAAATCTACACGTAACCTTCGTTTAACTTGTTTTGCCATTAAGCAAACCTAAACTACTCTAACTTAACATAATGCTACGTAACATTATGCTAATGGAATACAACTCAGTGTAATGTATCCTAACCTATCCAGATGTAGTATAGAACAGCCTATCCTAACGTACACAAACAAAACATGTCCTAATCTAATCTAATCTAGTCTAGCCTAGCTTAACCTAACCAAACCTATCACAACCTAATGTAAGCAAAAGTAGCCAAACCTAATGGAAGTTATTATAACCCCACCTACCCTACCCTAACGTAATCTAGCGTAATTGCTATAATCTAACCTACCCTAAAGCAACGAGAACAAAATCCTTCATAGCCACATGTGCTTCAGATTACCTCCTCCACTGTTGGGTCAAGCAGCAGACAAGATGTGCTCTGGTCAGCGGAGAAGCACATCTCTGGTGAGGGTGGTGGTGACTCACACGTGAACTCACATTTCTGTCCAACGAATATAAGACCTTATAAGCGTTGTTATTATTATTATTATTATTATTATTATTATTATTATTATTATGGAAAGACTGAAATTATTAATATGAACGTGGAGAACGAAATCGATTGTGTAACTGGGAATAATGTGTTGAAGAATGTAGAAAACTTTAAATATCTGGGAACGATTGTATCATCTAATGGATCATTAAACAATGAAATTAAGGAGAGGATTATACAGGCTTGGCGAGCTTTTGGAATGTTGAAATCTGTTTGGAATAATAATATGCTTTCGATACATACTAAAGTGAAAATTTAGAAGTCCCTGGTTAGACCAATTTTTAAATGGGCATGAGTCATGGTACAGTACAATTGCAACAGATCACAAAGTATTAGGATTTGAGAGTAAAATACTGAGAAGGATTCTTGGGGTAAAGTGGCAAGACAGAGTTACCAATGAAAGAGTAAGGGATATTACGAGAGTGGAACCAGATAATGAATATGTGAGACTGTCTCGCTGGAAGTGGCTGGGGCACATTTACAGAAAAGAAGGCAGTTTAATACAGGATGTGCCAGAGTGGTCTGCTTGAGGAAGAAGAGGTAGAGGTAGGCCGAGGGAAACCTGGTACAGAACAATGAAAAATGAAGCACGAGAGGAGTGTTGGTGGGACCTGAAGGAGAAGGCAAGAGACAAATATTGGTGGAGAGAGTTCATCGAGGCCCTGTGCATCTCGTGGAAATGATTGATTGATTGATTGATTAATTTGATTATTATTATTATTATTATTACTATTATTATTATTATTATTATTATTATTTATTCAAAGAAGGTTCAGTGTTGCATTACATGAAATTCAGCATGTGAACAGTATACTGAATAATGACGATATTATAACGGTACACAAGAGGGGTGCCTATATTCCTTCTTAACACTTAGACAGCAAGAGGATAATCTGAGATGAACAAAAACGTCTGGCCAGAGCAAGGTAAAATACCTTGTATTCCAGTTTTTGTTAAAACATGAAGACTAAGGTAGAAGGTAATGGTGTGGCTAGCGAGGTTACTGTGGTGGCAAAGGAGGGTGTAAAAGACGTATTGTAGACTCGGCAACACAAAACCTGTCGCCTTGCCTGTTTCTGTAGCGATGGATTTTGATAATCTTCTTCAGAATCCATAGCAAACGACGCTGATGACGATAATCGACCCCAGTTCAGTACCATCATTTTTTTTTCCTCGGTTTAACCAAACAAATAACTGAAGTCCATGGAGAATAAGTAGGAAAAGTGACAAGACTAATATTGTCAAAATTACCTGCCTGAAGGAGGGGTGCAAGTGTTGTATCTCATTTCAAGAAGCAGGGAGAGAGAGGGATTGTTGTGGGTATGGTGGGTGAGAAAGGTGTAGAAGAATTATTGTATATAAATAATATATATTATATATACAATATAATATGTATATACGGAATAGAAAGAGAGAGAGAGAGAGAGAGAGAGAGAGAGAGAGAGAGAGAGAGAGAGAGAGAGAGAGAGAATTCCATGTGTTGTAAATTATACTTAAACAGCAAGTGTTGTCAACGTGTCACCTGAAGATGCAGACTGAGGAGGGTGTTGTTGCGTGCGTTGTGACAGAGGTCGCAGGAGGACCATGTGAGGGCATGGCCTTGAGGGTGGCAGGTGAAGGTGAGGGTTCTGGCGGTACGGGCGGGGACGTACAGTATAGCCAGGGTGAACAGGCCCGTCACCAGCACCACCACACTCAGCACAACACGGTACCCACCAGTCTTGTCTGCTACCCACCCTGACACATAACAGGTCAGATCATCGTTCTGATTTCCATCATCAACATTACCTAATTTTCCTCCTGATGATGGCGTGAAGTAGAGTTATGATCCAAAAAGAATGCATACAGAAAGAGCGGCTAAGGAAGAACCATCAATATCGTGTCCTCTGAACTGTTACAGATGCTCATTCGTCCATCATTCCAGTCCCTGGAATCCTCTTTGCACTTCAAAGTGTCTGTACGTATGTATGTATATATGTATGTATGTATGTAAGTATGTATAAATGTATGTATGTATGTATGCATGTATGTATGTATATACTTATTTATATCTACTGTATGTATGTCTTTTGAAAGCGTGTCTGTGTGTTTCTTCATTATGGAAATTAAGGGATGAATTTCTGAAGGGCTCCCAAGGGCTCTGTCATGGGTAACTTTTTACCTGGAATACATTTATACAAAAGCAACATACATGAAGGCCACAACTACAACTAATCAAGTCATTTTTCAAGTCAACATGATGGAGCTTCAGAGCCACTTGTTGTAGAGTTTTCATATTTCTCCTATATCCTTATCAATATTACAACGGAATGAATGGCTGGCGGGATGGATGTGGTGAGTAGGTAAATGAGGTGGGTGGGCAGGGTAAGTGGCTGGGTGTGGTAGTGGAGTGGGACAGTGTAGGTGGGTGAGTGGGTAGGCAGAATGGGTGAATGGGTGGGTGGGAGTGGGTGAGTGGTGAGTGTGTATGAGTGGGAGTGGGAGGGTGGCGGGTGGGTATGCAGAAAAGGTAGGTGGGCGGGTGGTCAGGGTAGGGTGGTGGGTGTTTGGCAAGGAGAGCGGGTGGTTATTGGAAAAGTAGTTCAAGGGAAATAGGCGGGTAGGTGGACAGGCAGAGTGGGTGGGTGAGGCAGAGTGGGTAGGTGGACAGGCAGAGTGGGTAGGTGGATAGGCAGAGTGGGTGGGTGAGGCAGGTGGTTAGTGGGAATATAGATTCATAGAGGGAACAGGTCCATGGGAAATAAATCCCAGGGGAAATAAACCCAAGGAACAATGTAGGTCCATTGGGTAAATTGTGACCACAGGGTTTGTCCAATACGGGGAACTTCCCTCCCAGTACTGCAGGCAATGCCGGGTTCCCTGTTAATATATATATGTGTGTGTGTGTGTGTGTATATATATATATATATATATATATATATATATATATATATATATATATATATATATATATATATATATACATCCAGATGGTTAAACCGTTATGGACAGATTATAATGGACTTGAATGGAGAGCGAATGAAAGTGTGGCACATTTCACTAAGCATGCTAGTTTACTGTAGGTGTCGGGTAGATGGGGAGTCAAGAGATGGAAGAGAAAGATGGGGACTACCTAACCCCCCCTCCCCTTCTTCAAATACACACAGAACTCTTGTTACTCGTAAGCTACATTCATTATCAGAAAGTACATTGTAGCACCAGGAGAACAGGGTTGTACTCCCAAGGTGGACGGAAAGCTGATGACAGAGGGAGCTGGATCTCCCTCGGTACTAGCTTCGGATCATCCCCCTTTGCTGAACTTTTTCAGTGTTTCACTAACACGCAGAGTAGGCCAGCATACTCTCCAATACAAATTCCTCTGACTTTCAACACCAAACTCCATGCACATTGCACACCACAATTCCCATTCAGAATTTAAGAAAAATGGCATCTTCGGAGTCTCCAGTGAGGGAGGGGGGGGGAATAAAAGCCCCCACCATCCACCCCTCTCTCGGCGACGACCAAGCAAAATGCGTGGAATCACTGTCTGACTCACTTCATATTCACATCTACAACATTCGTAGCCTCTCTAACTTTCTCTCTGTTGAACACCACCTCTCCTTCTCCAGTCCTCACGTTCTCTTCCTCACTCAGACTTTACTGTGTGAGGCGACTATAGCAAACCCTTTTTTGTATCCTCCAACTTTCTCTATACTCACTTCCAGGCCAAAGGTGGCTGGTGTGTATATGTATGCAGCAACATAATTATCGTGCTCTCGTGTTCCTGAACTTGCGTCCTCTGAATTCTCTACTCTCTGACTTCTGCTATCCTGTCATTCCCTGACTAAATATATCTGCGCTGTATACTTATCCCCTAATTCTGCTGACTATGAAAAATCATTCAGCTATCTTACTTCTGCCACGGAACACGTCATATCAGTTTCTCCTTTCTCTGAAATCATTCTAAGTAATTTCAGTGTTCACCAGCACCTTTAGCTCACCTCTCATTTCACTGATCCACCTGGTGAACAAGCCTACACATTTTCTATTCTTAATGACCCAGAGCAGATTGTACAGCACCCTAGCCGTAACCCTGACAGCCTTGGAGAGAGTTCCAACATCCAATTTGGACAGCTCCAGCGTGCTTGTCTTCTTCCTTACAACTAATCCTTCTGCTTGCATCCTTATGCTTTTAATCTTTTCATTCTGTTGGGTTCCTCCAATTACAACCATATCACCTTAACCGGTCCTATTCCTCCAGTAAGACCTGGGCAAGCAGCAGTTGTGGCACTTTGGAGTAGCTGCTTGGGAAGTCCTCAGGCAGTACTTCTTTGATTTTCCCTGGAATTATTATTGCTTCCATGGCCGAGACCCATTTAACCCCTAATACGCGGTCATCGACAGCCGACCCCCCCCCCCGGGTGGGGGCGTTCGATCGCGGTCTGAGTACCTGTAGGAAAATATTAGCCAAAAATCAGAGATTAATCCTAGAATATTATACTTGGTATGACAGATAGTACTTACATTCAGCTTTCTCCAGAGACAGGTGTTGAGCCTTCGTGGACTACCCAAGGATTTGTGGAGACTTGCAAAGTTGGGTAACAAATTCTTCACTTTCACACCTCCAGCAACCTGGTTTCCCCTCTATCACAGCCTCATTCTGTCACAGTAAACTTTATACTACAACGTACAGGTAGTTTGGAATCCGTATTTGTACAATAAGCACTGAAAATGAGGCTAAAATCAACGAAGCATACGGCCGACATGCAGCGCGGCGGTGGTCTTCCCGTCACTCAACAAACATTTCCATTTTCACAGCTAAAAACACATATACTACATTATTTTCAATCATATTACTTTCCAAAAGATCACTGCAGCGCGCTTTTTATTCTGCCTTACGCCCGTCACTTTATTCTCGTTCCTGTCGGCCGCTCGCACTGTCTCGGAAGAGCTAGAACTCGCCATAATGTCACTTTGAAAGCCTACGGTAAACTGACGCTAAACAGGGGCAAACCGTGCGAAAAAAAGCTAGTGTTACAACTGGGGAAACAAGCGTTTCCTATTAGCATAACCTGCTTGTGAGAGGAGAGCGCAGATTTACAGTTCAGAGCAGTCAGAGTGCTGCCATGTATCACAGCCAGGCTGGCCGGGCCGTGGTGAGGGGGGGGGAGGAGGGAAAAACGTGATACTTGGCGACAACGGAGGTCAGTAGTACAAAGGTAAAGTATGCTAATTGTAGCTAAAGGGTGGTGGTACTGATAGACAATACCAGCTGGAACATCCTTCCCCGCGTTTATTCAAAATTAACTCGAATCACAAACGCGATGCTCCACCGTTATGTCCTTTTCGGCAAGCGTCGCAAACGCGACGCCCAGCGTTTTAGGGGGGGGTGCCTCACTCCCTACAGAGGTTATTCTCTCAGACATGAAAGCATACACTCCTTTCTCTTTTCCTGTGACTAATTAAAAAGAAATGGTTTAATCACACTTGTCCTATTGCTGTCCACAACAAGGAGAAGGCCTATAAAAGGTACCAGAGCCAACCCACTCCTAAATCACATCTCTAAATCTATTCTTCACTCTGCTCAAAATAATTTCATCTTTGCCAAATTCTCTGAAATCTCCAGGTCAAAGTTTTCCCACTCCTTCTGGAACCTTGCCAAAAAACATTTCTAACAACTTTGCTTCATCATCCTTCCCTCCTCTTTTCTGTTGTTATAGTTCTGTAGCAGTTTCTTCTACTGATAATGCAGATCTCTTCACTCAGACTTTCAACTCGTACCCCATGTCTACCTTAGACGATTCCCATGCTGTTCCTCCATCACTTCCCTCCACTGACTTCCTCATGGCTGACATTTAAATTTCGTCAGTTGATGTATTTTCTGCCATCACTGGTCTCAGTATTACCAAGACATATTGGCCTGGCGGGGACCCTCCTGTTGTCCTCAAGAACTGTGCTTCTCTGCATACACCCTGCTTTGGTAAACCCTTCCTCTTTTGACCGTTAACTTATACCATTCCTTCTTGCTGGAAGTTTGCTTTCATTCAGCCTGACCCAAAGAAGGGTGGCCATTCCCAGCCCTCTAAGTATTGCCCAATTGCTTTAACATTTCTAAAGATTTTTAATGTGTTCTTAACAAAGAACAATCACTTTTTCTATCACAACCTTCTTTCTAATCATCAGTATGGGTTCCAGGGACGCTCCAATGGCGAAATCTCACCTTCCTTTCAGACTCCTGGTCATCCGCCTTTCGAAACTTTGGCGAAAGCTAAGCTGCTGCACTTGACATCTCAAAGGCTTTCCAGAGAGTCTGGTGTAAATCTTTGATTTCCACACTGCCCTCTTTCGATTTCTATCCTACTATCTGTGCCTTCATCTCTAATTTCCTTTCTTGTTGCTCTATTGCCACTGTTGTAGACAGTCATTGTTCTTCTCCTAGAGCTATCAATAGTGGTGTTCCTCAGGGTTCTGTTCTATCATCAACTCTCTTCCTTCTATTCATCAATGAGCTTCTAAGCTGTACATCTAACTCCATCCATTCATACACTGATAACTCCACACTTCACCTTTCAATTCGCTTCCCGCAGCGTCCATCTCGGAAGTTACTTCAACAAACAAGGGATGAGGCTATGGTACACCTAATGTCTAACTTGGCTTATATCTCTGAATGGGGTAAAAGTCATCTTACTGTTTTTAATGCTCCTAAAACTCAGTTCTTACGTTTTTCAACTCGTCAAAATCTTCCGCAGGAGCATCCTCTAGTTTTTAACATATCCAGTTCAATCCTGCATCATTTTCAGACATACTTGGCGTGTCCTTCTCTCAGGGTCTATTTTTGGAAAGATCATTTTACAACACTTGTAAAATCTGCTTCAAAGAGATTAGGTGTGCTAAGCCAGCTCCATGCCTTCTTTACCCCTACACAGTTTTTTTACTTTATATGCAGGTTTTCTTCCCACCTGTGTAAACTTTCATGTGTGGAGAGGCTCCGCACATACAGCTCTTCTCAACAAGGCAGAGTCAATGGCATTTCGTCTCATTAATTCTCCTCCTCTTACTGGTTCCCTTCAACCTCTGTCTCTTTGCTGCACTGTTCCATCATTATCTCTTTTCCATCGCTGCTTCAGTGGTCACTGTTCCTCTGATCATTTGGCCTCTGATATACATCTCCCTCTTATCTTGAAACAAGACATGCTGGGCTGCTTCGGTTGTCATTTTTACAAATCTTTCGACTGACGGTGTCTGATGGCCAGGCTGGAACTTCCATGGGTTTCTCCAGAAACTCTCTGAGTGCTGCAGTGGTAAGCCTTCCTGTCAAAGGTGGCTCAGTTATATGAATGTTCCAGTCAATGAGCTCAACAAGTTTGGTGGCATCAGGATTAATGTTGGGTTTCTTTCTGGGTCTGACGCTGCGGTCTCGAACCTGTGTCTCCATGTCTTCACCTCTAATGGCACATATTCTTTCAGCTGCCTCCCTCCGTTCTTCTGGCTCATCACTGCACAACATAGCCTGAAGTACAGCTTCACAATGCGCATACCAGGCAGAACGCATCACTGTTGGCATCACTATGTCCACCACTTGCTTCTTCTGACTCCTCAGAAGTTGTAGTTGGTATAACACATGCCTCGGACCATCCACCCGACTAGGATTTAACTTAATATTAAACCAATTGGGTATGTTGACCCCACAATGAATTTCACAATCATTCTCAGTTTTTTTAGGCTTGCTCCTTTCAAACCATGTTTGGATATCCACAGTCTGTAAAATCTCAAAGCCATGGCAAGCCACCTGCTGTGAGACACTGGTCCAATCTCCAGCAAGATCCTTGGGCAGATTTCCTGATCTGATGGCAGTGACAATCCTGTAGTCATATGACTGATCGGTGCTGAGGTCTTTGATGACCTCTTGACTGAGGTTGAGCAACGGTGGTCCTACAGTTATCCTGGTGAATTTAGGATTGATTTCCAACTCCGTGGCAGTGTCTAACATGGATAAAAGAATCCCAGACAACCTACTGTTGCTCAGGGTCTTGCCATCAAGGGTTGTCACCTTATGTCTTAGGCTCAGCTCTCTTGTATGCAGATCACAAACAATCCAAACCAACGTTTTACCCAGGTTTACCTCCACTTCATGCATGACGCCTCCTGACCAGCCAGTGTTGACATTGGTACTGTAACCCCCAATAGCAACCTGGGTTTTATCTACTCTCTCTTTCAACCATTCCACCAGATGATCAGCAATTACCTTAGCAGGGCTCCTATTTTCTATTGCCTCTACTGGGACAAAATGCCACAAGTATTTGCCAACTGGTTCACTACATACTGTGTAGTGTTCTTCTTTGACAACGCTATGAAAAAGCCTGTTACTGCCGTCAGCTTCCAACATTATTTTGGCGTCATCTTTTCTCCCATCAAAGAAGGTACAGGTGATTCCATTTTCTCTAATTTTCTCTGCATTTTTAATAAACCCCCTGGCTTGTCTCTCCTGGGCCCTTCTCACTTTGTTGTGATCAATCACCAGTGTTGTGTCTGTCTCTGTGATGAGACCGGCATCTATTCAGGCAGCAGTTGCAGTTTCAACGGTCTCCCTGAGCCCTGTGTGGTGCCCAAGACCGGCCAAAGCTATATTGAAGATGTCGTCTGTATTGTATTTCTTTCTTTTTGTCACTGGAGAGGCTGATGTTGAAGCTTCTGGGATAGAAACATCAACATCCTCATCGTCCTCACTGGACGTTGTCTCCGGTTCAAAACCTGGCTCATCTCTAAACAGTTCCTCACTCTTTGCTGATACTTCACTCTTTTTCCTCCTCCTCTCTGCTGCCTTTTCTCTCTCTTCCTTTCTCTGTAATACCTCTCTTTGTCGCTTGGTTTCCTTATGGACAGTGAGGCCCATCTGATGTGGTCCTACATTGCCAATCTTCTCCCTTTGACCTTTTATGAAGGCAATCTCCTGGACTGGTATTTTCTGTTCTCACCTACAGGCGCAGTCAACATGAACCTCACAGGAGCAGTTTGAGTTACATGCTGCCTCACTGCAACTTCCTATTTCAAAGTAACAGTTCAAAATATCTACCAGTCTGTCCAGCTTCATCATGACTCTGTCTTTGACTTCCAGTTTTACATTCCCGAGAGCCACTTTTATAGCCTCAACCCATAATGCTTTTACATTTGTCCTGATCCTAACTTCACTGTTAATTACAGGCACTTTGAATAAAGCATTAACTTTCTTCCACTGACCTATTAGGGCAGGAACAGTGTCATTATTGATCAGGTAATAGATAGGATAATTGTGTCTGTCCTCTTCCATCTGCTCTCTCCTAAGCAGGCCATACCTGAGCAGATCTCTTGCTGTTGGGAGTTCAGCTGGGGGTAGAACTTTTTCACATCCCACCAAAAGACTGAGATAGGTTGACTTTGCACGGGTTTTAACTGTTCTCTGACTCATTTTCAGAACACTAACGCCTGTGAAACAGTTTGTAACTCATGTGAGTATGTCTCTGCCACCAGCCCAGAATCCTAGTTAAATGCACTGTAATCTAACTGTGAAAAGGCAAATTTTATATCAGAAGTCCAATTTGTTAGAAACAAGGTAAATTGTACATTGACAACAGCCAAGCAAAATTTAACTAGTTGTCAAAGTCATTTTTAAAGGTCTGTCTTTATCCGTTATAAGATATGTCCAAAAACGATAATATGAAACCATGATCTGGGTTTCATCAAGTCATTAAAAGCAAAAATATTCTATACTGGAGTCTACAAACAAAAATATATAATCATACATCCGTCTTTTTTATAAGTTATTATTAAATACCTGCATTTAAAGATTATGTAATTTTATTGGATATAACCTTCAAAATTTAAAGACAAAGTATATGTAGGTAAATGACCTTTAAAACAAAAACCAAGTATATATTTTGCTTTTCTGGATAAAAGGACCGATTTTATAACTAGTATAGTACTCAGTAAATTTAGGATTTTGCCAAAATTAACACACCCAAAAATATATATATATATATATATATATATATATATATATATATATATATATATATATATATATATATATATATATATATAAACACCAACGTAATCAGGAACATATTTAATAAATTGGTGACGTTTCGACAACTCGTTTGTCATTTTCAAACCTATAGAAAATACAATAAAATCAAAGTAAACACCATGTCTATGATGAAAATACGAAAACTTAAGTAAAAAAACCCTGGGGGTAGGGGGGGTTTTCAAGAATACTCCCCCAGTATCCCTGCTTGTCGTAAAAGGCGACTAAAAGGGTTGGCGGAGGGTTAGTGCTCCTCCCCGGAAAACAACTAACTAAAAAAACAAACAAGAAGCCTCGGACAAGGACTGACCTAACGATGACGACCCAGGACCGGACAAAGGACTTGGTAATTGCAACATGGGATGTAAGAGAAGCAAATGATGAGGTGAAAGAGAGAGAGAGATTGTCCAGGTGCTTGAGGGTGCGAAAGTGGATGTATGTGGAATAACTGAAACAAAATGAAGAGGAGAAAGTGTGAGAGAATGAGAGTATGGATGGGGTAAATGTGCAGGAGTAGGTGAGAATGAGAGGGCAAAAGAAGGAGGATGTATAGTTGTGAGTAAAAGATGGAAGAAGAGCATAAGACAGTGTGGATCAGTTGGGTCAAGGATTGTGTGGGTAAAGTTGAAAGTTGGAATACAAATGTGGGCGATTGTGTGTGTGTGTGTGCGCCAACGCAAGATCGTGCAAGCAGAGTGAGAGAAGAGTTCTGGACAAATGTGGAAGTGTGCATGGAAAAGTTTGGAAGGAATGAGAGAGTGTTTTTGATCGGTGATATGAATGGTAAAGTAGGGAATGTGAAGGTGGATGGAATAGTTAGTGAGTGGGGTGTGCCTGCTGACATAGATGAGAATGGCAGTGCGTTAGTGGACATTTGTGCTGGGGGGGGCTGGTGATAGCCAATACCCTCTTCAGGCATAAAATGATCCACAGGTATACATGGTGAGTGATGAGAAGGGTGGGTGGTAAACTGAATGAAACGAAGGCAATGATTGATTATGTGTGTGTGGATGAAAGGATGCGAAGATGTGTAATGGATTCAAGAGCTTATAGAGGCTGGGGAAGTGGACTTTCTGACCACTACTTGATGGTGGCCAGAATTAGGATCCAAGAAAGATGGAGGAATAGAAGAAGGGAAAGACGAGAGGAAGGAGTAGTTGCAAGGAGAGTGGAAAGGTTACAAGAGGATGAGAAAAAGGCAGAGTATAAGAGAGAAGTGGAGGAACGATTGGGCAAATATGAATTGGAGCAGATGGGGGACGTGGAAGGTGTGTGCAGGATATTTACAGAAGAAATATGTGCCGCATGTGATGTGGTGTGTGGGAGGAAGAGAAGACAGGGGTGAGTGCAAGGAACAGCGTGGTGGACTGAAGAGGTGAGACAGGCTGTGGCACAAAAGAAGAAAGCATACAATGAATGGATGAGAAATAGGGGCGTGGAAGAAGTTGAGAGGCGGAAGAGAGAGTTATATAGAGAAGGAAAGACAGAGGTGAAGAGATTAGTAAGAGTGAGTAAGAAGAGAGTGGATGAGGAATTTGGAAGGAATTTGAGTGTAATGTGGAGGGACTGTAAGAAAATGTTCTGGAAAGAGGTGAAAAGAGTAAGACAGGGTGGAAGTGAACTTAGCAGGGGAGTGAAAGATAAAAATGGTAGATTACTAGCGGAGAAGGAAGAAAAGTGAGCAGATGGAAAGAACACTTAAAGGAATTGTTGAACATAGAGGATGGAAGTAATGTGAGTATAAGTGACTGGGGAATGGCTGGGAGAAGGAGGGAGGTGAGAAGACAGGAAGAAATCACTAGGATAGAAGTTGTGGAAGCAATGAAGAAAGTCAAATTGGGGAAAGCCTCAGGAATTGATGGAGTATGTGGTGAAATGCTGGAGCATGGGGGAGAGATAGTAGTAGAATGGATGTCGAAGATGTGCAGATTGACCTGGGAGGAAGGTAGAGTCCCGGAGGATTGGAAGTCAGGTATAATTATTCCCTTGTACAAAGGAAAAGGGGAAAAAGAAGTGTGTGGTAATCATAGGGGCATTTGTCTTCTTAGTATAATAGGAAAAGTGTATGGTAGGATACTTATTGACAGAGTTAGGGAAAGAACAGAGGTAATAGTTGGAGAAGAACAGGGAGACTTTAAGAAGGGAAGAGGTTGTGTAGATCAGATATTCATTCTTAGATCTTTAGTGGAAAAGTTTCTAGAGAAAAGAAAGATGTTGTATGCGGCTTTCATGGATTTGGAGAAAGCATATGACAGGGTGAATAGACAAGGATTGTGGAAAGTATTAAGAATATATGGAGTAGATGGGAAGTTGTTGAATGCTGTGAAGAGTATGTATGATGGTGCTAAGGCTGCAGTGCGTGTGGATGGTGAACTAAGTGAATTTTTCTTTCTTGAAGGTTGGGTTGAAACAGGGATGTGTCATGTCTCCATGGTTGTTCAATCTGTACATGGATGGGGTCATAAAAGAGGTACAAGGTAGGGTAGTGGATGTTGGAGTGGCCCTGGTGAGAGAGGATAGTGTTTGGAAACTCCCTGTATTGTTGTTTGCTGATGATACTGTGTTGTTGAGTGAAGACGAAGGAGAGCTGCAAGGCTTGGTGGATGAGTTTGGGAGAGTGTGTAAGAAACGGAATCTAAAGGTGAATGTTGGAAAGAGTAAAGTGATGGTCTTTGAGAGAGGTGAAGTCAGTGAATATAGAGCGAGGTTGGATGGTGAGGAATTGGAAAATGTGAGTACATTTAAGTATTTGGGTAGTGTGATGAGTAAGGATGGAGGTATGCAGGGTGAAGTGCTTGAAAGGATACAGCAGGGAAGAAAGATTGCTGGTTCTTTGAAAGCAGTGATGAGAAACAGGGAAGTGAGCATGGAAGTGAAAAAGTTACATCACAGTATTGTGATACCAGCTCTAACGAATGGAAGTGAAGCTTGGACCTTGTTGGAAGGACACAAGTCAAGAGTAAGAGCAGTGGAAATGAGTTATTTAAGAGGAGCCTGTGGAGTCACATGGAGAGACAGGCTGACGAATGAGGATATAAAGTAGCGTTGTGGTGTGGATGTGGATGTGATAGGAAGCGTTATGAAGAACACAATGAGGTGGTTTGGCCATGTGGAGAGGATGGAGGGTGAGAGACTGACGAAGATAGTGTATGTGAGTGAGGTGGAGGGAGGAATAGGGAGGGGGAGGCCGAGGATGAGATGGAGCGATTGGGTGGAGAGGTATATGAGAGAGGGGGGTGTAAGTTGGGAGCACGGCAGTGAAATGGTGGCGGACAGGGCGACGTGGAGGCAATTTGTTTGTGGCCACCCCAAACGGGATTGAGGCGTCTGGCAATAGATAGATAGATAGAAGTAAAAAACCAAAGTAAAAGACCATGTCTGATAAAAAAAAACAAGTGAAGAATTATTATGATAAGATGAGGGAAAAAATCATTCATAGCTAACGTTGTTGGGATGCTACTAAGTACAAGGAAAATTAACAAAAAAAAAAAAAAAATGTAATAAGAAAATATATAAGTCAAACCTTAAAAACAGAGAAGGGGATTGGAGCAGTCGTGTGTGCCCAGTGTGGGCTGTAGGTGGTGAGTGAGGAGTGATTCAGCCAGGAGGCGTGTTACCTCGTCACGACAAGTGTGAACAACAAAAAAATCAGATTATCATAATAATTCTTCACTTGTATTTTTATCAGACATGGTGTTTTACTTTGGTTTCTTACTTAAGTTTTGTATTTTTATCATAGACATGGTGTTTACTTTGATTTTATTGTATTTTCTTTAGGTTTGAAAATGACAAACGAGTTGTCGAAACCACCAATTTATTAAAGATGTTCTTGATTACGTTGGTGTTTACCTTCATACTGAGACTAAGCTTCCCCCATTGTGAAACTATTGCATCTGTATATATATATATATATATATATATATATATATATATATATATATATATATATATATATATATATATATATATATATATATATATATTGTTACGGAACAGAGAAAGATAATGTACACTTTAAGTGAGAATACTAAAAATCACTAATGTCCCGAAAAAGTTCCAGGTTCAAAACAAAGGAGTTAGGTAAAATTACAAGTTAAAGTTTAATGCTCAAACTAACAACAAAACATTCAGGACTCATAACGATAATGTAATGGCAAAAAACAGGTTAAATATATGGTTATCTGCAAAAACCTCTATTAACAAGAAATTAGCAAGAGTAAATTTATCTAAGTCAGCCCTGAAAAAATGAGAAAACCAGATAATACTCAGTGAATGCAAGATATATTATTACAGATACAAAATATTATTAATAATGACTGACATAAAAACACATGAATCACAAAAACCTAACTAGGCCTAAGAATTAACACCTTATGCTACACAGTACAAGAAAAAATGCAATAACAGTTATGCTCAAATTACACAGCTGCTAGGTGGTTGAAGACTTCCTGAGCACTCACAATAATAACAACTGTACAGGGGAGGATAGAGATGTGAACAAAATGAGGAGTAGATCTAAGTGGCAATAATGCAGAGACTGAGCTCAATATATACGGGCCGGCAGAGCTTGATACAACTTGTAAGAAGGAAGCGCAAATGAAGCCATGGGGACAAAGAGTTGACGATCCTGCTCTGAACAACAGAAAGAACGACTTACTTTATTATAAGGGGAGAAGGGGGGAGTGAGGTAGAACACTCTCGTGATCAAACATGCAGCATACTGTACGTTAGAATTACACAAAGGATGATGAAATCATAGGCTATGTAACACCTCCCCACAAAGAAAAAAGAAATTTACAAAGGAAATTTCTTATTACTCTAAAACAATCTGTCTAAAGTCTAGATAAGCAATCTGCAATAACATTTTCTTTCCCCTTGACATGTTGTATGTCTAATGAATACTCCTGAAGAAGTAGACTCCATCTTGTCAATCTCTGATTTTTATCTTCAAACTTACTAAGGAATTTCAGTGGGTTATGATCGGTATAAATGACTATGGGGTCAAAACCAGAACACAAATAAAATGAAAAATGCTGTAAACCCAAAATCAAGGCCAAAAGCTCTTTCTCAATAGTAGAGTAGTTCTTTTGAGGTGGAGTGAACTTCTTACTGTAATAAGATACAGGGTGTTCAATACCCTGATCATCCACTTGCAGCAAAACAGCCCCAGCTCCTGTATCACTTGCGTCAACAGCCATCTTAAAAGGCTTAGCAAAATTTGGAGTAGCGAGCACTGACTGACTTAATAGGATAGCTTTAAGTTTGCTGAAAGAGGATTCACAGTCATCGGTCCAGACATATTTAACTCCCTTTTTCAGTAGGTCTGTAAGTGGTGATACAAGAATTGAAAATTTAAGAACAAATCTCCTGTAATAACCTACCATTCCCAAAGATCTTTGTAGCTCTTTCCTACTTTTAGGTCCGGGAAGATCACTTATAACCTGAACCTTAGCTGCTGGTGGTGCAACATGTCCATCACCAATTACATACCCAAGGTACTGAACTTTAGCTTGACCAAACTCACACTTTGATAAATTAGCTACAAGATTAGCCTGAACCAAACGCTCAAGAAATTTACTGACATGGCATAGGTGATCTTTCCAGTTGTCACTGAAGATTAATACATAATCAATATAAACAACACACCCTGCCAAACCCTCTGTTACAACATTCATGAGCTTCTGAAATGTGGCTGGTGCATTCTTCATACCATATAGCATTAAAGAACATGCAAAAGTCTTTCCTAATGAGATCTCCCTAGCACGTTCAGTCATAGGTACTTGCCAGTATCCCTTTAACAAATCAAACATACTTATGTACCTAGCCTTTCCGATCTCGTCTATGCAATCTTCCACACGAGGGAGAGGGTAAGTGTCTGTTTTGGTTATCTGATTAACAAGTCTGTAGTCGATGCAAAGCCGCTGTGACCCACCTGGCTTAGGGACTAGTGTGACAGGAGAACTCCACTCGCTCTGACAGGGCTCAATCATCTTGTGGTCCAACAGGTAGCCAAGCTCCTTCTGGATGAGAGGAACTTTCACTGGGTTCACATGGTAAGGAGGCAGTTTAATTGGCTTTGCGTCTCCGACGTCGACATCATGCATCAACACAGTGGTTCTTCCTGGAGTGGCACGGAACACTTGTGGGTACTCCTGCAGTAATGCCGAAAACTCCTGCCTTTCCTCGGGAGCTAGATGAGAAAGCTTAGTCTGGAGATCATTCATGATATCAGGATTCTTCCCCAAACTATCACTCAGGCTCATGCTGCATGGGAGAACTTCACTTGCGGACTCGGGTGGAACAGCTACAGTGCAGACTGGGTTATTTTCATCCCGCCTGTGATATAACTTTAGCATGTTGATGTGACAAAGTTGCTTGTTCTTTCTACGATCTGGTGTGGCGATGACATAGTTGACATCACTGAGTTTCTTCTTCACGAAATAAGGACCACTAAACTTGGCTTGAAGAGGTTGCCCATGAACTGGTAGCAGAATCAAAACCTGATCTCCTGGCTGAAAGTGGCGTAACCTGGACTTCTTATCATACCAAGTCTTCATCTTCTCCTGAGCAGCTCCTAAATTCTCTCTCGCCAGCTGTAAAGAAGTGGACAACCGTTCTTTGAACTTCATCACATACTCCAGCAGGTTGACGTCATCTTCCTCTGACAGCCAGCATTCCTTGAGTAGCTTAAGGGGTCCTCTTACTTCATGGCCAAACAGTAGTTCAAAGGGTGAGAAGCCCAGTGATTCATTTGGAGATTCTCTTGCGGCAAATACAACGAATGGAAGACCTTTATCCCAGTCTTTCTGATGTTCCAAACAGTATTTCTTGAGCATCGATTTGAGTGTTTGATGATATCTCTCCAACGCTCCTTGGGTCTAGGGATGGTAAGCTGAAGACGTGATCTGGGTGATGCCCAACTCTTTCAGAGACTGCTTGAAAACATTTGACATGAAATTACTTCCCCGGTCTGACTGTACCTCCTTGGGTAGACCAAACTTTGTGAAGAACCCTAGCATTTCCTTAACCACGTTCTTTGCTGAGATATTTCTAAGTGGAATGGCTTCAGGATAACGAGTAGCCATATCAATCAGGGTCAACACATAAGAAAATCCTGAAGAAGTCTTAAGGAGAGGGCCCACAATATCCACCAACACACGGGTGAATGGCGCCTCAAAAGGAGGAATGGGAACTAGAGGTGCAACCTTTTTCGGTCTGATTACACTTCCCCACAACTTGACAAGTGTGACAAGACTTACAATACCAGGAAATCCCTGAAGATACCTGGCCAGTAGAAGTGTTTCAAATTGCGTGCCACAGTCTTCCTCACTCCAAGGTGTCCTGCCAAACTGGAATCATGAGCCACTCTAATGATATCCTCCCTACAAACACGAGGGATGACAACTTGATGTACAACCTCCCAGTCACAGTAGGCTGATGCTGTTGGGGGTCTCCACTTCCTCATAAGTACTCCTGACTTTATATAATAACATGTAGAAGCACCAGCTGACTCTTCCTCACTGCAAGCAAAGTTAGCTAGACCTTTCAACTCAGGGTCAGCAACCTGCAACTCAACCAACTCTTGACGAGACAAATTATCAATACTACGGGGTACTGCCTCATCTGGTGAGTGGTCCAAATTAGCAAGAAAAGTGTCAGCTAGGATAACATCATCATCATCATTATCCTCTAAGTCACCGGTAACTTTAGACTTAGCCCTAGTGACAGCACATGCAGAGAACACATCAGGGACATCACAATCCTGGGCCGCAGCCACTGGCTCACTAGACAACTGAGGGAGCTGGACACACTTGACTTCCACCAATATCATTTCCGAGTAAGAAAGTTACAACTGACATTGGGAGTGTCTCAACCAACCCAACCCTAACGGAACCATTAACAAAACCAGACTATAAATTCACTCTGCACAGAGGGACAGAGAAGTAATTATTCCCTACACCTTGTAAGATTACAGTTTCATCAGAGGAATTAACATTAGAGCCTAGAACACTGGTCAGCATAAGGGATTGGCAAGCACCTGTATCACGATATATTTGAACTGATTTCCTGTTATTACTGTCCAGAGGATTGACAAAACCATCAAACAGGAAATTAGCATATGAACTCTTGAGAGTGTCACCCACGTTACTGCTCAAAAGAGGAGCTCCATCATGAGAATTTAACTCACCCCTCAAAGCAGGTTCAGTTAACTCAGTTAAAGAATTCTGGGAACTCTCAAGGGTGGACACTAGACCAATTGACTGAATATTGAAAGACTCCTTTTTGTTCACATCACACTGTCTCCTGAAACATTTCTCCGTAGTATGACCAAGCTTACTACAATAAGTACATTTACTTTTCTGAAATCTGGAGGTGGAGCTGGTATTTACTTCCTGAGAAACATCATCTTTATTCTCTTTCCAGTTACCTGTACCCTGAGTAGAGGCAACGTACTTACTCTCAGCTTTCCTTTTTTCTTTAGAATATCTCTTGTGAGTGAGAACATATTCATCAGCTAAAACTGCAGCATCAGACAAATTATCTATTCTTTTCTCATCAAGATATAGGCTTACATCATTATCAATACACCTTTTGAAGTCCTCCAGCAAAATCATCTGCTTAAATTTGTCAAAATCAGAATCCACATTCTTAGAATTTAACCACTGCTGTAACAGATCTTCTTTGATTTTTCCATACTAAACATGGGATTGCTTATCTTGCTTATAAGATGTCCTAAATTTTACTCTATAGGCTTCAGGAACAAACTCATAGGCCTTAAGAATCAAGCTCTTAACTACATCATAATTATCCTGATCCTAAGTCAAAGATGCATAAGTTACTTGAGCTTTACCGGTGAGAACAGTTTGAAGGAGTACTGGCCAATATTCCTTGGGCCAATTAAAACCTGTAGCTACCCTCTCAAACAACTGAAAATACTTTGTTATATCAGATTCATTAAAAGGAGGGACAAGTTTAACATTTTTAGCCACATCAAAATCATCAGAGCTAGATGATCCAGTTCCACCTTGTTTCATGCGATACTCATGGTCTGCCTGAATCCTAGCAATTTCGATTTGTGCCTGTGCCTCCTGAATACGAGCATTTGCCTGAAATTCAGCCTCCTTAGCACGAGCCTCCTGCAGGGCTAGCTGTAACTTAGCTAATTCAGTCTGCGTTTGCTCATTTGGAGGAGTTACATTAAACAAGCTTTCATTAATCATGTCAACAAATTGATCTTTAGAATGATGAGAGCGAACAGCAGTTTCCAATTGTTGAGCAACAAGCTTAAGTTCATTCTTTGTTCTGTTCTCTACATCACACACTGTTTGCACATTTGACAAAAAATCTTTGGCTTCATCAAGCGTAGTAATAGTAGACATCATGAATAAATCACAGTCACAAAATATCAACCAATATCCTTATGATAATATCCTGAATATCCTGATAAGAGGTCGCCAAATTTATGTTACAGAACAGAGAAAGATAATGTACACTTTAAGTGAGAATACTATAAATCACTACTGTCCCGTAAAGTTCCAGGTTCAAAACAAAGGAGTTAGGTAAAATTAGAAGTTAAAGTTTAATGCTCAAACTAACAACAAAACATTCAGGACTCATAACGATAATGTAATGGCAAAAAACAGGTTAAATATATGGTTATCTGCAAAAACCTCTATTAACAAGAAATTAGCAAGAGTAAATTTATCTAAGTCAGCCCTGAAAAAATGAGAAAACCAGATAATACTCAGTGAATGCAAGATATATTATTACAGATACAAAATATTATTAATAATGACTGACATAAAAACACATGAATCACAAAAACCTAACTAGGCCTAAGAATTAACACCTTATGCTACACAGTACAAGAAAAAATGCAATAACAGTTATGCTCAAATTACACAGCTGCTAGGTGGTTGAAGACTTCCTGAGCACTCACAATAATAACAACTGTACAGGGGAGGATAGAGATGTGAACAAAATGAGGAGTAGATCTAAGTGGCAATAATGCAGAGACTGAGCTCAATATATACGGGCCGGCAGAGCTTGATACAACTTGTAAGAAGGAAGCGCAAATGAAGCCATGGGGACAAAGAGTTGACGATCCTGCTCTGAACAACAGAAAGAACGACTTACTTTATTATAAGGGGAGAAGGGGGGAGTGAGGTAGAACACTCTCGTGATCAAACATGCAGCATACTGTACGTTAGAATTACACAAAGGATGATGAAATCATAGGCTATGTAACACCTCCCCACAAAGAAAAAAGAAATTTACAAAGGAAATTTCTTATTACTCTAAAACAATCTGTCTAAAGTCTAGATAAGCAATCTGCAATAACATTTTCTTTCCCCTTGACATGTTGTATGTCTAATGAATACTCCTGAAGAAGTAGACTCCATCTTGTCAATCTCTGATTTTTATCTTCAAACTTACTAAGGAATTTCAGTGGGTTATGATCGGTATAAATGACTATGGGGTCAAAACCAGAACACAAATAAAATGAAAAATGCTGTAAACCCAAAATCAAGGCCAAAAGCTCTTTCTCAATAGTAGAGTAGTTCTTTTGAGGTGGAGTGAACTTCTTACTGTAATAAGATACAGGGTGTTCAATACCCTGATCATCCACTTGCAGCAAAACAGCCCCAGCTCCTGTATCACTTGCGTCAACAGCCATCTTAAAAGGCTTAGCAAAATTTGGAGTAGCGAGCACTGACTGACTTAATAGGATAGCTTTAAGTTTGCTGAAAGAGGATTCACAGTCATCGGTCCAGACATATTTAACTCCCTTTTTCAGTAGGTCTGTAAGTGGTGATACAAGAATTGAAAATTTAAGAACAAATCTCCTGTAATAACCTACCATTCCCAAAGATCTTTGTAGCTCTTTCCTACTTTTAGGTCCGGGAAGATCACTTATAACCTGAACCTTAGCTGCTGGTGGTGCAACATGTCCATCACCAATTACATACCCAAGGTACTGAACTTTAGCTTGACCAAACTCACACTTTGATAAATTAGCTACAAGATTAGCCTGAACCAAACGCTCAAGAAATTTACTGACATGGCATAGGTGATCTTTCCAGTTGTCACTGAAGATTAATACATAATCAATATAAACAACACACCCTGCCAAACCCTCTGTTACAACATTCATGAGCTTCTGAAATGTGGCTGGTGCATTCTTCATACCATATAGCATTAAAGAACATGCAAAAGTCTTTCCTAATGAGATCTCCCTAGCACGTTCAGTCATAGGTACTTGCCAGTATCCCTTTAACAAATCAAACATACTTATGTACCTAGCCTTTCCGATCTCGTCTATGCAATCTTCCACACGAGGGAGAGGGTAAGTGTCTGTTTTGGTTATCTGATTAACAAGTCTGTAGTCGATGCAAAGCCGCTGTGACCCACCTGGCTTAGGGACTAGTGTGACAGGAGAACTCCACTCGCTCTGACAGGGCTCAATCATCTTGTGGTCCAACAGGTAGCCAAGCTCCTTCTGGATGAGAGGAACTTTCACTGGGTTCACATGGTAAGGAGGCAGTTTAATTGGCTTTGCGTCTCCGACGTCGACATCATGCATCAACACAGTGGTTCTTCCTGGAGTGGCACGGAACACTTGTGGGTACTCCTGCAGTAATGCCGAAAACTCCTGCCTTTCCTCGGGAGCTAGATGAGAAAGCTTAGTCTGGAGATCATTCATGATATCAGGATTCTTCCCCAAACTATCACTCAGGCTCATGCTGCATGGGAGAACTTCACTTGCGGACTCGGGTGGAACAGCTACAGTGCAGACTGGGTTATTTTCATCCCGCCTGTGATATAACTTTAGCATGTTGATGTGACAAAGTTGCTTGTTCTTTCTACGATCTGGTGTGGCGATGACATAGTTGACATCACTGAGTTTCTTCTTCGCGAAATAAGGACCACTAAACTTGGCTTGAAGAGGTTGCCCATGAACTGGTAGCAGAATCAAAACCTGATCTCCTGGCTGAAAGTGGCGTAACCTGGACTTCTTATCATACCAAGTCTTCATCTTCTCCTGAGCAGCTCCTAAATTCTCTCTCGCCAGCTGTAAAGAAGTGGACAACCGTTCTTTGAACTTCATCACATACTCCAGCAGGTTGACGTCATCTTCCTCTGACAGCCAGCATTCCTTGAGTAGCTTAAGGGGTCCTCTTACTTCATGGCCAAACAGTAGTTCAAAGGGTGAGAAGCCCAGTGATTCATTTGGAGATTCTCTTGCGGCAAATACAACGAATGGAAGACCTTTATCCCAGTCTTTCTGATGTTCCAAACAGTATTTCTTGAGCATCGATTTGAGTGTTTGATGATATCTCTCCAACGCTCCTTGGGTCTAGGGATGGTAAGCTGAAGACGTGATCTGGGTGATGCCCAACTCTTTCAGAGACTGCTTGAAAACATTTGACATGAAATTACTTCCCCGGTCTGACTGTACCTCCTTGGGTAGACCAAACTTTGTGAAGAACCCTAGCATTTCCTTAACCACGTTCTTTGCTGAGATATTTCTAAGTGGAATGGCTTCAGGATAACGAGTAGCCATATCAATCAGGGTCAACACATAAGAAAATCCTGAAGAAGTCTTAAGGAGAGGGCCCACAATATCCACCAACACACGGGTGAATGGCGCCTCAAAAGGAGGAATGGGAACTAGAGGTGCAACCTTTTCGGTCTGATTACACTTCCCCACAACTTGACAAGTGTGACAAGACTTACAATACCAGGAAATCCCTGAAGATACCTGGCCAGTAGAAGTGTTTCAAATTGCGTGCCACAGTCTTCCTCACTCCAAGGTGTCCTGCCAAACTGGAATCATGAGCCACTCTAATGATATCCTCCCTACAAACACGAGGGATGACAACTTGATGTACAACCTCCCAGTCACAGTAGGCTGATGCTGTTGGGGGTCTCCACTTCCTCATAAGTACTCCTGACTTTATATAATAACATGTAGAAGCACCAGCTGACTCTTCCTCACTGCAAGCAAAGTTAGCTAGACCTTTCAACTCAGGGTCAGCAACCTGCAACTCAACCAACTCTTGACGAGACAAATTATCAATACTACGGGGTACTGCCTCATCTGGTGAGTGGTCCAAATTAGCAAGAAAAGTGTCAGCTAGGATAACATCATCATCATCATTATCCTCTAAGTCACCGGTAACTTTAGACTTAGCCCTAGTGACAGCACATGCAGAGAACACATCAGGGACATCACAATCCTGGGCCGCAGCCACTGGCTCACTAGACAACTGAGGAGCTGGACACACTTGACTTCCACCAATATCATTTCCGAGTAAGAAAGTTACAACTGACATTGGGAGTGTCTCAACCAACCCAACCCTAACGGAACCATTAACAAAACCAGACTATAAATTCACTCTGCACAGAGGGACAGAGAAGTAATTATTCCCTACACCTTGTAAGATTACAGTTTCATCAGAGGAATTAACATTAGAGCCTAGAACACTGGTCAGCATAAGGGATTGGCAAGCACCTGTATCACGATATATTTGAACTGATTTCCTGTTATTACTGTCCAGAGGATTGACAAAACCATCAAACAGGAAATTAGCATATGAACTCTTGAGAGTGTCACCCACGTTACTGCTCAAAAGAGGAGCTCCATCATGAGAATTTAACTCACCCCTCAAAGCAGGTTCAGTTAACTCAGTTAAAGAATTCTGGGAACTCTCAAGGGTGGACACTAGACCAATTGACTGAATATTGAAAGACTCCTTTTTGTTCACATCCACACTGTCTCCTGAAACATTTCTCCGTAGTATGACCAAGCTTACTACAATAAGTACATTTACTTTTCTGAAATCTGGAGGTGGAGCTGGTATTTACTTCCTGAGAAACATCATCTTTATTCTCTTTCCAGTTACCTGTACCCTGAGTAGAGGCAACGTACTTACTCTCAGCTTTCCTTTTTTCTTTAGAATATCTCTTGTGAGTGAGAACATATTCATCAGCTAAAACTGCAGCATCAGACAAATTATCTATTCTTTTCTCATCAAGATATAGGCTTACATCATTATCAATACACCTTTTGAAGTCCTCCAGCAAAATCATCTGCTTAAATTTGTCAAAATCAGAATCCACATTCTTAGAATTTAACCACTGCTGTAACAGATCTTCTTTGATTTTTCCATACTAAACATGGGATTGCTTATCTTGCTTATAAGATGTCCTAAATTTTACTCTATAGGCTTCAGGAACAAACTCATAGGCCTTAAGAATCAAGCTCTTAACTACATCATAATTATCCTGATCCTAAGTCAAAGATGCATAAGTTACTTGAGCTTTACCGGTGAGAACAGTTTGAAGGAGTACTGGCCAATATTCCTTGGGCCAATTAAAACCTGTAGCTACCCTCTCAAACAACTGAAAATACTTTGTTATATCAGATTCATTAAAAGGAGGGACAAGTTTAACATTTTTAGCCACATCAAAATCATCAGAGCTAGATGATCCAGTTCCACCTTGTTTCATGCGATACTCATGGTCTGCCTGAATCCTAGCAATTTCTGATTTGTGCCTGTGCCTCCTGAATACGAGCATTTGCCTGAAATTCAGCCTCCTTAGCACGAGCCTCCTGCAGGGCTAGCTGTAACTTAGCTAATTCAGTTCATGCGTTTGCTCATTTGGAGGAGTTACATTAAACAAGCTTTCATTAATCATGTCAACAAATTGATCTTTAGAATGATGAGAGCGAACAGCAGTTTCCAATTGTTGAGCAACAAGCTTAAGTTCATTCTTTGTTCTGTTCTCTACATCACACACTGTTTGCACATTTGACAAAAAATCTTTGGCTTCATCAAGCGTAGTAATAGTAGACATCATGAATAAATCACAGTCACAAAATATCAACCAATATCCTTATGATAATATCCTGAATATCCTGATAAGAGGTCGCCAAATTTATGTTACAGAACAGAGAAAGATAATGTACACTTTAAGTGAGAATACTATAAATCACTAATGTCCCGTAAAGTTCCAGGTTCAAAACAAAGGAGTTAGGTAAAATTAGAAGTTAAAGTTTAATGCTCAAACTAACAACAAAACATTCAGGACTCATAAGGATAAAGTAATGGCAAAAACCAGGTTAAATATATGATTATCTGCAATAACCTCTATTAACACGAAATTAGCAAGAGTAAATTTATCTAAGTCAGCCCTGAAAAAATGAGAAAACCAGATAATACTCAGTGAATGCAAGATATATTATTACAGATACAAAATATTATTAATAATGACTGACATAAAAACACATGAATCACAAAAACCTTACTAGGCCTAAGAATTAACACCTTATGCTACACAGTACAAGAAAAAATGCAATAACAGTTATACTCAAATTACGCAGCTGCTAGATGGTTGGAGACTTCCTGAGCACTCACAATAATAACATCTGTACATGGGAGAACAGAGATGTGAACAAAACGAGGAGTAGATCTAAGTGGCAATAATGCAGAGACTGAGCTCAATATATACGGGCCGGCAGAGCTTGATACAACTTGTAAGAAGGAAGTGCAAATGAAGCCATGGGGACAAAGAGTTGACGATCCTGCTCTGAACAACAGAAAGAACGACTTACTTTATTATAAGGGGAGAAGGGGGGAGTGAGGTAGAACACTCTCGTGATCAAACATGCAGCATACTGTACGTTAGAATTACACAAAGGATGATGAAATCATAGGCTATGTAACACCTCCCCACAAAGAAAAAAGAAATTTACAAAGGAAATTTCTTATTACTCTAAAACAATCTGTCTAAAGTCTAGATAAGCAATCTGCAATAACATTTTCTTTCCCCTTGACATGTTGTATGTCTAATGAATACTCCTGAAGAAGTAGACTCCATCTTGTCAATCTCTGATTTTTATCTTTAAACTTACTAAGGAATTTCAGTGGGTTATGATCGGTATAAATGACAATGGGGTCAAAACCAGAACACAAATAAAATGAAAAATGCTGTAAACCCAAAATCAAGGCCAAAAGCTCTTTCTCAATAGTAGAGTAGTTCTTTTGAGGTGGAGTGAACTTCTTACTGTAATAAGATACAGGGTGTTCAATACCCTGATCATCCACATGCAGCAAAACAGCCCCAGCTCCTGTATCACTTGCATCAACAGCCATCTTAAAAGGCTTAGCAAAATTTGGAGTAGCGAACACTGACTGATTTAATAGGATAGCTTTAAGTTTGCTGAAAGAGGATTCGCAGTCATCGGTCCAGACATATTTAACTCCCTTTTTCAGTAGGTCTATAAGTGGTGATACAAGAATTGAAAATTTAAGAAAAAATCTCCTGTAATAACCTACCATTCCCAAAAATCTTTGTAGCTCTTTCCTACTTTTAGGTCTGGGAAGATCACTTATAACCTGAACCTTAGCTGCTGGTGGTGCAACATGTCCATCACCAATTACATACCCAAGGTACTGAACTTTAGCTTGACCAAACTCACACTTTGATAAATTAGCTACAAGATTAGCCTGAACCAAACGCTCAAGAAATTTACTGACATGGCATAGGTGATCTTTCCAGTTGTCACTGAAGATTAATACATCATCAATATAAACAACACACCCTGCCAAACCCTCTGTTACAACATTCATGAGCTTCTGAAATGTGGCTGGTGCATTCTTCATACCATATAGCATTAAAGAACATGCAAAAGTCTTTCCTAATGAGATCTCCCTAGCACGTTCAGTCATAGGTACTTGCCAGTATCCCTTTAACAAATCAAACATACTTATGTACCTAGCCTTTCCGATCTCGTCTATGCAATCTTCCACACGAGGGAGAGGGTAAGTGTCTGTTTTGGTTATCTGATTAACAAGTCTGTAGTCGATGCAAAGCCGCTGTGACCCACCTGGCTTAGGGACTAGTGTGACAGGAGAACTCCACTCGCTCTGACAGGGCTCAATCATCTTGTGGTCCAACAGGTAGCCAAGCTCCTTCTGGATGAGAGGAACTTTCACTGGGTTCACATGGTAAGGAGGCAGTTTAATTGGCTTTGCGTCTCCGACGTCGACATCATGCATCAACACAGTGGTTCTTCCTGGAGTGGCACGGAACACTTGTGGGTACTCCTGCAGTAATGCCGAAAACTCCTGCCTTTCCTCGGGAGCTAGATGAGAAAGCTTAGTCTGGAGATCATTCATGATATCAGGATTCTTCCCCAAACTATCACTCAGGCTCATGCTGCATGGGAGAACTTCACTTGCGGACTCGGGTGGAACAGCTACAGTGCAGACTGGGTTATTTTCATCCCGCCTGTGATATAACTTTAGCATGTTGATGTGACAAAGTTGCTTGTTCTTTCTACGATCTGGTGTGGCGATGACATAGTTGACATCACTGAGTTTCTTCTTCGCGAAATAAGGACCACTAAACTTGGCTTGAAGAGGTTGCCCATGAACTGGTAGCAGAATCAAAACCTGATCTCCTGGCTGAAAGTGGCGTAACCTGGACTTCTTATCATACCAAGTCTTCATCTTCTCCTGAGCAGCTCCTAAATTCTCTCTCGCCAGCTGTAAAGAAGTGGACAACCGTTCTTTGAACTTCATCACATACTCCAGCAGGTTGACGTCATCTTCCTCTGACAGCCAGCATTCCTTGAGTAGCTTAAGGGGTCCTCTTACTTCATGGCCAAACAGTAGTTCAAAGGGTGAGAAGCCCAGTGATTCATTTGGAGATTCTCTTGCGGCAAATACAACGAATGGAAGACCTTTATCCCAGTCTTTCTGATGTTCCAAACAGTATTTCTTGAGCATCGATTTGAGTGTTTGATGATATCTCTCCAACGCTCCTTGGGTCTAGGGATGGTAAGCTGAAGACGTGATCTGGGTGATGCCCAACTCTTTCAGAGACTGCTTGAAAACATTTGACATGAAATTACTTCCCCGGTCTGACTGTACCTCCTTGGGTAGACCAAACTTTGTGAAGAACCCTAGCATTTCCTTAACCACGTTCTTTGCTGAGATATTTCTAAGTGGAATGGCTTCAGGATAACGAGTAGCCATATCAATCAGGGTCAACACATAAGAAAATCCTGAAGAAGTCTTAAGGAGAGGGCCCACAATATCCACCAACACACGGGTGAATGGCGCCTCAAAAGGAGGAATGGGAACTAGAGGTGCAACCTTTTCGGTCTGATTACACTTCCCCACAACTTGACAGGTGTGACAAGACTTACAATACCAGGAAATACCTGAAGATCCCTGGCCAGTAGAAGTGTTTCAAAATGTGTGCCACAGTCTTCCTCACTCCAAGGTGTCCTGCCAAACTGGAATCATGAGCCACTCTAATGATATCCTCCCTACAAACACGAGGGATGACAACTTGATGTACAACCTCCCAGTCACAGTAGGCTGATGCTGTTGGGGGTCTCCACTTCCTCATAAGTACTCCTGACTTTATATAATAACATGTAGAAGCACCAGCTGACTCTTCCTCACTGCAAGCAAAGTTAGCTAGACCTTTCAACTCAGGGTCAGCAACCTGCAACTCAACCAACTCTTGACGAGACAAATTATCAATACTACGGGGTACTGCCTCATCTGGTGAGTGGTCCAAATTAGCAAGAAAAGTGTCAGCTAGGATAACATCATCATCATCATTATCCTCTAAGTCACCGGTAACTTTAGACTTAGCCCTAGTGACAGCACATGCAGAGAACACATCAGGGACATCACAATCCTGGGCCGCAGCCACTGGCTCACTAGACAACTGAGGAGCTGGACACACTTGACTTCCACCAATATCATTTCCGAGTAAGAAAGTTACAACTGACATTGGGAGTGTCTCAACCAACCCAACCCTAACGGAACCATTAACAAAACCAGACTATAAATTCACTCTGCACAGAGGGACAGAGAAGTAATTATTCCCTACACCTTGTAAGATTACAGTTTCATCAGAGGAATTAACATTAGAGCCTAGAACACTGGTCAGCATAAGGGATTGGCAAGCACCTGTATCACGATATATTTGAACTGATTTCCTGTTATTACTGTCCAGAGGATTGACAAAACCATCAAACAGGAAATTAGCATATGAACTCTTGAGAGTGTCACCCACGTTACTGCTCAAAAGAGGAGCTCCATCATGAGAATTTAACTCACCCCTCAAAGCAGGTTCAGTTAACTCAGTTAAAGAATTCTGGGAACTCTCAAGGGTGGACACTAGACCAATTGACTGAATATTGAAAGACTCCTTTTTGTTCACATCACACTGTCTCCTGAAACATTTCTCCGTAGTATGACCAAGCTTACTACAATAAGTACATTTACTTTTCTGAAATCTGGAGGTGGAGCTGGTATTTACTTCCTGAGAAACATCATCTTTATTCTCTTTCCAGTTACCTGTACCCTGAGTAGAGGCAACGTACTTACTCTCAGCTTTCCTTTTTTCTTTAGAATATCTCTTGTGAGTGAGAACATATTCATCAGCTAAAACTGCAGCATCAGACAAATTATCTATTCTTTTCTCATCAAGATATAGGCTTACATCATTATTAATACACCTTTTGAAGTCCTGCAGCAAAATCATCTGCTTAAATTTGTCAAAATCAGAATCCACATTCTTAGAATTTAACCACTGCTGTAACAGATCTTCTTTGATTTTTCCATACTCAACATGGGATTGCTTATCTTGCTTATAAGTTTTCCTAAATTTTACTATATAGGCTTCAGGAACAAGTTCATAGGCCTTAAGAATCAAGCTCTTAACTACATCATAATTATCCTGATCCTAAGGCAAAGATGCATAAGTTACTTGAGCTTTACCGGTGAGAACAGTTTGAAGGAGTACTGGCCAATACTTTTTGGGCCAATTAAAACTTGTAGCTACCCTCTCAAACAACTGAAAATACTTTGTTATATCAGATTCACTAAAAGGAGGGACAAGTTTAAAATTTTAACCACATCAAAATCATCAGAGCTAGATGATCCAGTTCCACCTTGTTTCATGCGATACTCATGGTCTGCCTGAATCCTAGCAATTTCGATTTGTGCCTGTGCCTCCTGAATACGAGCATTTGCCTGAAATTCAGCCTCCTTAGCACGAGCCTCCTGCAGGGCTAGCTGTAACTTAGCTAATTCAGTCTGCGTTTGCTCATTTGGAGGAGTTACATTAAACAAGCTTTCATTAATCATGGCAACAATTTGATCTTTAGAATGATGAGAGCGAACAGCAGTTCCCAATTGTTGAGCAACAAGCTTAAGTTCATTCTTTGTTCTGTTCTCTACATCACACACTGTTTGCACATTTGACAAAAAATCTTTGGCTTCATCAAGCGTAGTAATAGTAGACATCATGAATAAATCACAGTCACAAAATATCAACCAATATCCTTATGATAATATCCTGAATATCCTGATAAGAGGTCGCCAAATTTATGTTACAGAACAGAGAAAGATAATGTACACTTTAAGTGAGAATACTATAAATCACTACTGTCCCG
Organism: Coenobita brevimanus; assembly: GCF_032717465.1. Taxonomy (NCBI): domain Eukaryota; kingdom Metazoa; phylum Arthropoda; class Malacostraca; order Decapoda; family Coenobitidae; genus Coenobita; species Coenobita brevimanus. The sequence continues at coordinate 40,002,220 of NC_137047.1, forward strand.
TAAAGTTCCAGGTTCAAAACAAAGGAGTTAGGTAAAATTAGAAGTTAAAGTTTAATGCTCAAACTAACAACAAAACATTCAGGACTCATAAGGATAAAGTAATGGCAAAAACCAGGTTAAATATATGATTATCTGCAATAACCTCTATTAACACGAAATTAGCAAGAGTAAATTTATCTAAGTCAGCCCTGAAAAAATGAGAAAACCAGATAATACTCAGTGAATGCAAGATATATTATTACAGATACAAAATATTATTAATAATGACTGACATAAAAACACATGAATCACAAAAACCTTACTAGGCCTAAGAATTAACACCTTATGCTACACAGTACAAGAAAAAATGCAATAACAGTTATACTCAAATTACGCAGCTGCTAGATGGTTGGAGACTTCCTGAGCACTCACAATAATAACAACTATACAGGGGAGGACAGAGATGTGAACAAATCGAGGAGTAGATCTAAGTGGCAATAATGCAGAGACTGAGCTCAATATATACGGGCCGGCAGAGCTTGATACAACTTGTAAGAAGGAAGTGCAAATGAAGCCATGGGGACAAAGAGTTGACGATCCTGCTCTGAACAACAGAAAGAACGACTTACTTTATTATAAGGGGAGAAGGGGGGAGTGAGGTAGAACACTCTCGTGATCAAACATGCAGCATACTGTACGTTAGAATTACACAAAGGATGATGAAATCATAGGCTATGTAACAATATATATATATATATATATATATATATATATATATATATATATATATACCAGGACTTAAATTTTAACATCAGGAGATGTTGCTCGGGTTAATTTCAAGTAAAAATTGTTTTCTTGGGTTTATTTTTAGTAGAAATTGTTTTATAAACATGTATCGAATTTTCGACACTTACTGAACAGGAATTACTGAATATGGCAGAAATTTGTGTCCAATGCACTGATGAGTTTTCAGTAGTTGTAGTTCTCTAATGCTTAATTTGTTGTTGTCGTTGGTCGATGCTTAATGGCCATCACCTTGCGAGGGGGGCATTAGGCCAAATAAACATAAAAATACTGGGAAAAAAAAAATGTAAACAATAAAAAGCGCGGGGGGCAAGGCTTCCGATCTACGGAGCCAGGTGGTCAGATGGCCAGTCTAGTGGGTCATTTGTGGAGGCACCATATGAAAGAAGGCACAATGATTGGCTAGACATACTTCCTCCCCCTGACGGTCAGAAGAGGTGAAATCCCCTCACCCATGTCAGCAGCTTGGAGAAGATCGTACACAGTGGAGTAGGTCGAGCCTCCAAGCTGGTATGACCGGGTGTGGACATCGAGTGTCAGGAGGTGGCGGTAGGTGGACACATCTAGCCGATTCTTGTGGCCCATGATAGGAGGGCGAGATGGGCTGCCCCTCTCTGCCTGAGGAGGAAAGGACTCATCAACCTCTTCCTCAGCTGAGAAGCTGGTCAACGCATCCTTGGCCATGGAGACAGGGTCAGAAGAGTCCCACTCCTCCTCGGTCTCTGATGGCAAGCAGTGAATGTCAGCCATGGTCCTAGCCGTGTCCAGTTCCATAGCCAGGTCAGTAATCTGTGTGGTAGTAACTCTGTAGAGAGGAGCCTCCAGCCACAGCCTCTTCCACTGTGTTGTGTGGGGAGTGGCAGGTTCCGGCAGCCGGGCCTGATGCTCCCTACGGTGAGGGACAGAATGTGCATCATGGGCAGAACACTCAGGGACGACAAGGTGAGGCAGCCCATTCTCCTCAAAGATCTTGGGGAGACGAACACGCATAGTTCCCTTGTCACTCCCACAAAAAGCCCTCGCCGTCACGATGCACATTTCCACGATGGTAATTATCTCCATAAGATTCTTACCTGGTGTCCCAGGGCCGTGAGACGTCGTCGTGCGTGGGCATAGCCCTGCACGGCCACGCCTCCCGGCCCAGTAACATCCCGAGCCTCGGGATCCTTGAGAGTTCCAAACAGACTAAACTCCACCATCTCACCATCCCCAAGGGAGAATTGGAGATGCCGTGCATTTGGTTTAACAACGGCCTGGCGGTGCACAAAAACATTAACGTCAGTATCCTGGAGCTTGATGAAACCATACCCCACCCTGACATTAAACCAAAATACGGTCCCTCTGATCTTCATCTGAGCCGCCAGAGACTGTGGTCTGCTGGTTGTCCCCCTCAATGGGTTGCAGGCAGTAGCAGAAATGTCGTCATTGGCTGCTGCTCATAGACTCCTGCCTCTCTGCCTCATCTCTCTGCCTCTCCCTACCTAACGTTAAAGGATTGGATCATCATTGACAGCAAATTTACTTCAAACTTGGTGAACATTCTTATGTTTGTATCTAAAATTACAGGATAACTCGCATGACTGAAAGAACTACAGTATGTCAGTTTTTTTTTTTTTTTAATAGAAGTCCCATTTGCATAAAAACACTATTCTGTGCATTTCATTTCCTTTACTGAATATTCATAGATATTTCTTTTTCCTTCTGTTAGTGATTTATAACTGTAACTGACAACCATATACAAAATATATTCACATACTGAGTCATAAGTTGGGCAAAGAAGTTTGGGACAAAGTAACTGAGTGACGTGAAAGTAGGACACATGGCAGAGGAAACAATCCATAATACAGTCTTCAGCAGGTAGCTGAACGTGTGATGATGACACGATGTATCTGGTTGCAAAATCGAAGAAACAAAAGCATAAAACAAGTTGCTTTTGGGGGGAACTCTACCTAATAGTGAGGGTCCGAGGAGGCCAGGGATGGGCAGGAAGACCACCACTGTGCCCATCTCCTTGTAGGTGATGCCCAGCTGGAACATGTGCAGAGCGATATAGGGTAGGGCACAGTACATGCCTGGAGAGAGGGAAGCATTTAGGCTAAGTTTGTTTAGCTTAGGTCGAGTTAGTTTATGTTAGGTTATGCTTGCTTACAGTGGGTAATGTTTGGTTAGTTTATCTGACTTAGCTTTCCATAGATCACACTAGATCAGATGAGGTTAAGTTGGGTTAGTCACTTATGACATTGGATCATCAAGTTAGGTTGGGAATGATTACGTTGGATGAGATAAAGTCAGTAGTTTCGGCCGTTAGATAAGACTGGGTGAAGCCGGATTAGATTAAATTAAAGTGAGTTTGATTTTTAGGTGAGAAGAAGTTAAGCGGGGCTACGTTCGATCTATTTAGAATCGGGTGCAGTAAATGCCTCAGGACAAGAATGAAAATCAACAGAGATGCGAGATAGCTTCTTAACCCATTTTTCTATCTTAGGAGAGGCTATTTGAACTGGTGAGTTCTATGCAGTTATTTTTAAGCACTAAGGACTTTGATTTGTTAAAAAAAAAAAAAAAAAAAAGTCAAGTGGTAGCAAGTCTTTCATAAGATGCAGATAACCTTCCTGTAGATGGCAACATATGAACCTCTGCCAACATCAATGTGACATAATCACATATTTGGTTGTGCCACTATCGTGAATGAAAGGAGGTGTCAAATACTAATGAAATAGCCAGGTAACTTTGATGCATGAACGTCAGAATTTGTAGCACGACCTTCATTTCACACAGACACTGTCCCAGGTTTATGAGTGGCCAATTGTAAATTACCCACTTCAGTAAGATGACCTGTGTTTTTCATGGCAAAGACATAACATTTTACTAGTTATGGAGATATACCTTATAGTGGAAGAGCTTGACATACCCTCCATAAACGATTTCATTAAGATGCTATATTATTCTGGTTCACTTTACTAAGACATTATAGCCAGATAATTACTATAGATCTCTCGCTGTGAAGAATTTAACCCGAGACGTCCCGTCGACGTATGGGTACATTGCAATATTTTGCATTTGCCAGTCCCATCGACGTACTGGTATGTTTTGCAATGGACGAGTTTCCAGTCAAATTTTTTTTGAAGTTAGATACTTGTATGGGTAAAAGATACTCAGAAAATAACTATGTCAACCATTATTTCCAATAAAAATGTGCAGAAACATGAAAAAATCATAGATAAAGTAGCCAAAAAAATCACGTGACACTGAAACGGCCTGTGATTGGTCGTGACATCACCTCTCACACTGAGGCAGCACAGTCTGTTTTGTTAACGTTTAGCCAGGATACACTGTGCTTATTTCTGACCTCTAAGAATGTCCAGTGACAAGAGGAATAATTGCTAATGTTTCATTCCAATGTGTAAGTGCACTGACAAAAGCACAGTAGGGAAATTATTCCTCTGTATACCAGCCAATAACAATAAACGAAAACAGTGGTGGCTAGCTGCTCGTCGGAAGTTCCCAGTGCTGGAATGCAGTCTTTACTGTTGTGAAAATATTATATTCTTCACCATATAGGTTCATATACACATAATTATCTGAAATTCAGTAAAAAAAAACTATGCTTTATTTAATTATTAATAGAATATTAGAAGTCAGAGCAAAAACGTGCTAAGGTTAGCAGGTATTTCTACTTTAGATCGCCAACATGCCTTGACAGACTTCTGTTTTGCACCGATACTGATTTTAAGGGTAAATAAGTGCATTTGTATGTTAAATTAATATTTATACAAAGCAGAAGTCTGCCAAGGCAAGCTATTCAGCTAAAGGAGAAACACTTCTGCTAATTTTAGCCCGTTTTCGCTGTGAATCCGGATTTTTTAAAAGGTAAAATTAAATACAAAAATTTGACCAGATTTCGAATAATTAGGTGAGTATGAACCTCTATGGTGATAAAATCTATAACACTTACCAATTAAAAAGTGCCAATTCGGTGTTGATTCTGTAAATGACCGCCGATTCGGTATTTTGCCACACTCCCCTGAAGTACCGTAGTTGAGTCACTGAAAGTTTTTTTTCTTCAGAACACTAATAATGAAGAGGTCAGATATTATGATATGAGCATAATACCATCATAAACTTATACAACTGATACTGTACAGCATACATTTAACACTTTCCACCTCACGAGGTACGAGCACCGCTCGGGAATGGTGTAGCTGTAAAGCTACTTCTGGTCGATTTCACCACAATTTACTTACCTAACAAGTACCATCCATTTACACCTTGAAAAATATTCCTTCACAACATACCTGAAGGGGGTAGTTTGGATCTACAGTGGCCATGTAGGTACAACTATCATCTCTGTTACTGGTAAAGTATTGTGTGATGGATCGGAGCGTCGTCTGCAGTGTGAATGCTGACGTCATCGCCAACATGGCGGCTCCTTCCCTCCAGCCACAAAGAATTAAAGTTATCACGTCTTGTTCAGTGCAAATGATAAATTAAATTAAAAGATACATATACCGTAAGTTTTTAAGTACATGACAGAGTGCACATGACAGAACCGACAACTCGTCCATTGCAAAGTCCCTAATTTGCACAATTTTCAATTTTCGCGAGTGATTTTTTGTACGTATACACGGGACACCTTCCTCTATTCCTCTACAAGATGCCAAGCAGGGACAATGCCTTACACCGCATAACCTCCCCCCCCCCACATGCCATTGTCTTGGCAATTCACCTGTTACCAGTGACCTGGCCAATAAAGACATTCAGGGCCACAGTGATTCCCCACTCGATGACAATGTGGAGGAGAAAGTTTACATAGCATTATAGGAAGAAACAGTCAGAAATGATGGTCAGGTAATGTGGCAAAAGAAGGTCAGGAATGGTGATGAGTTAGTGAGTGAAACAATGCTTATAATGCCTATATTACTGTTTGAAAACCAACATACTCTTATACTACATATAAATTCGTACCAAATAAATAAATAAATACCGTTTAGGAGTGGTGTGGAATAGTTATCCTCCCATAGAACTCGTTTTCTTTGCAGCCAGCCTGTTAGAAAACCCTGTAAGGTATGGAGGTACTCCTACCTGTATCGAGTATTTTAAACCTCAGGTGAGCGATTTCTCTATGAATTTTCGATGTTTCTCACCAAAAGCGGAGGTTTTAGCCAAAAAAAAAATTTTTTCCAAAAGTGGTCGGGACTGGGGGGTGTCAGAGGTGCGAAAGTGGTCGGGACGTGACGGGTTAAATTCAGTCACCATTATTATCTCTTCAGTATGATGAATGATGTTTGAATTGTTTTGTGACCTGTTTCTCTGGGCTTCGTGTTGTGAATCCTCCCGAGTAATTTCTCCTACGGCAAACAGCACCTCGCTACTGTGAAACGCTGGGCGGAATGTGGAGGTTTCGTACCCCAATGGACTCACCATTTGCATCTTTCTGCCTAGTTAACGGAGGCACAAAAGCAGGCTCCACATTACCTCATTATGTGGATATATGGTTCCTACCCAGCGTTGTTCATGGTTTCCTGCGTTAGGGGAAATATCTAAGCTTGTCACTCAGAACAGAGCTACCAGAAGTGAAAAGAAGAGTAGCAAGAAGTGACAGAAAGGACAGAAATAGGAAGAGAGGAGGGCAGACACCGAATAATAAGACTGTGGGTGTAGGGAGAAACAGGCAACACTATACAAGTGAGTGGATGAAGGTCATCGCCCCCTGCCGCCAATTATGTCAGCGTGATGGCGCTAATCAAAACATTGCATTCACGGTCATCTTTTGTTGTGAAACTGTGAAACCAAGAAGGCCAGGCTCCATACTTGAGTCCCCGTGTGTATCTGCCTGTGTGTTTATGTGTGTGCCTGTTTATGCTCCCAGTATTATTATATGCGTCAGAGTCTGCACATAAACACTACAGTCTGTTCTTTCATATCCAGTACTCCTCTGGCGAAAATACCTACCTTCTATGTTGACAGAATTTTGATCTCCCACCCCCCTTTTCATGAAAGTGGGCGTATGTTGTAATTAGTTTCAATAGCCAAACTTCTACAATAAGTTAGCAGTGAACCCAGGTCCTTTCGATCAGTAAACCACTTTTCTACTCATATCACCTCTACCTACCCCTTGATGCCACACTTGTTATGTGGAAGCAGATCAATACTACCGCGTGACTTGACAAGACATCACCAGTTTTAGATCGGCCAAGGAAGCTCCCTGACACCTTTCTCTTACCAGTCTATTTCAGGACATGACACGGTAGTATTCTCATGTATGTTCTGAAAGCAAATTATATTGTATTCGAATGCAGTAAATAACACAAAAGCAAAAATTAACAAGAACATGACAAATAAATCGCAGAGGAAAAGGTGCCTGGGAGCCTCCTTAACTTATGAGAATAAATGTTTAAGACATCATCATACCATTAAGATTTTTCCTAAGCCTTCAAAATGGTGGGAATCTGTCCTAAAATCTTAAGAGTGAGTCATAAGTCCTTAACATTCACCCAAACATGAGCCATAGATTAAGAGTCCTACCTAGGTGTTTTACCCCTTATATAGGCCAAGGCTTAGGACTCGATCATATGAATAAAGATGGCTGCCGCTGTACAATAACAAATTCCCCAGCATCAACCCAGATGTTTGTGTGAGAAAAAAGATGTTATCAGTGAACCTGGTGATGCGGAACTGGTCAAAAGATACCTCCTTAACTATGTAGACTATTTTTGTGGCCTACGTGGTTCGGGTGCCGTTGACAAGGCCTACCGCAAGGAAGATGCAGCTTTGAATAGTGATGACCTGGAGCCTTCACAACAGATTATATGCAAGTTTAGCACTGAAATGTTTGATACACTTTCACCGTGATGTACTTAAACATTTGCTTAAATTTCCTTAAACTCCACATGTAGCTCTCAGGAACAAAGTTGAATTATATATCACTGTAAGCATTTTAATTCCCTCGCTCGGAGGTGGAAATACCACTCGCGATAGAGAGACGCAACAAGGATGGGAGGAAATTAAGGTCAGAGGCAGTGAAGAAGGAGGGAGGGAGGGAGTTCAGGCGAAAGGTAGGGTGAGTTGAAGAAATGGGTAGGCCAACTCTTTACAGTTTTATGTATAGTGGCAAACAGATATTTTCTATAACTGATATTTATCAGCGAAATGCTTATCAAAAAATCTAACAACAGTATCGTAGCGATTTAAGACTTTTGATACTTTTCTTTGCCATTTTTCGCAAATTTTCAGAATTTGCGCAGAAATCAACCTCCACATATAGCACATCGATTACTCAGCAGCCTATGATTTCGACCTAACTACTCGTAACACTTAGTGCTTATGTCTGATATTTATGATTTCGGCCTAAGACACATTTTGTGGTCGATTCTGTGAGTATGGGCCCAGAACACTTTATTCCTCTTGGCGAAAGGCAGGAGGGTGACAAAGAAAAATTCAAATGGAGAGGAAGTTACTTAGGAGAAAAAACAAGTGTCGTGGCTTGACATACAGTGTGTGGGCATTACAAAAATGTATGGCCGACAAGAACAGCCAAAACATGGCCAGGGTTTCCCGTTGATGGAATCACTTCACCGTCAGCACATCTGTGTGGGAGCTGTCCACAAACCTGATCCAAACTGGAAGCTCACATTGGAATGGAACCCTTCCCACTCAGCTGCTGCTGCTCACAGTGTAGTTGTTCTGCATTTATTGATATTTTACATGTATCTGTTTTCACATACAGCACAGAGTAAGTACAGGTCTTCATAACCAACTCAGAAGATAAACTGATGCTTAAACGTCTGTGCTGTATTAACTTATGTATTATGAATGTGGTTCACCGGGTCGGTCAGGATCACTTGATAGTCGTGATCATCAGCTTTTACCCTCCCGGAAGTGAGCTGAGACCTCATATAATCCGATCTACGGGCAAGGCTGTGACCTTCACACACGCACACACCCGTTCCCTTGCTCAAGAGGGACAGTAATCACCCACTTCGTCAGTGAAACTTTTCGCAACCTGAGCGAGGCGCGAACTCCCGTCCACCAGATGGCGAGCGAGAACGTTACCACTGAGCCAGTGAGCAGTGTGTGTGTGTGTGTGTGTGTGTGTGTGTGTGTGTGTGTGTGTGTGTGTGTGTGTGTGTTCGAGAGAGAGAGAGAGAGAGAGAGAGAGAGAGAGTTCTTACCCAATGCATGGAGGAAGATGACTATTTTAAGCAGAAGTAGTTCCTTCTTGGGGGTAAGCTCTTCTTTCACCCTGGCCCACCAGCCAGCAGCTCCACCCACGTCTTCATCCGCCTGCCCCATATCTGGCGAATAGGGACTCCTTAGATTTTTTTCCTTTGATCCTTCCCTATCGGTTTCATATATGTGGAGAATTGCTTTGAAAATTTTGTTCAGATCCTCACCCGTTATCCCCGTACCTGAGATTAATAGGTTCTAGTCTCTTGGAGTTTTCCTAAGAACTTTTGTCTGTCATGTACCCGTTAGCTCCTTATCTGGGAATAATAAGATATTTATGGACTTCTGCCTTCTTCCAAACATCTTAATCACTGTATACTGTCAGAAGCAAAAATCCAGTCACCGTACCTCACTTCAAGGACTGAAAAAAAAAAAAAAAAAATGTTCCTCAGCCATTAATATTGATAGCTTTTTATGCCCACATTGCTGTGTTCATCTGTCTCGATCTTCTCAGATTTACGAGACTGATTTCAAAATTCATGGAGAGAGAGGAACGGGAGAAGCGAATGGAATTTTTGCCGATAATAGAGGCAGTTCTCGTCACAACTAACGGATGTGCGCCAAAATGTCACAATATTTTCCAAACAATTTCTTAGAGGTGGGATACGAGAAAATCAACTCTATATGCAGCACAAATATGCAATGTGTAATCAGGGTCAAATGTATCTGAATATCATTGCCAGCAGCAGAGCGAAGGTGATAACAAGCATGAACTCGGACTATTCAGCACTAACTAGGAGACATTGTTTGAGGCCTCACATGTTGCCAGCTCATCACAGGTTTTGGTTGTAGCATTTCCTTGGTATCAAGTTCCGTTAATGCAAAATTGGATAGTCTATTGGATTTATTACATCATTGTTGTATGAATCTGACAAATAAATAGAGACGAGATTATCTGTCCCTCTGACATCGTTCACATAATCCACAGAAACAAGTCGTCGTTGGTGTCAGTGAAGTCTGTGTTTGCCATAGCTTATGGTCTTACAGCTAAAGAATTTCTAATTTAGTTTGTGACGGAGCGACTTTTTAACAAAAAGAAAACACAATAACTGGGGATATACGTGCTAAAACTACTGACCAATCATCGTATTCTACAAAATAAGCACTACGTACTTTTTTTTCCGTTCACTTGATTACCAACGGCAATGTCGTTTTTTTTTTTTTTTTTTTTTTTTTACCAGGATATCATCATTATTTTGATAATCATTCATCATTTAATGGAACACTAATTTACGTCCACGTTTAATTCTGATCCCCATAACCATAACTGAGAAGAGTGTTAACTAGACGTACAGTACACCCCCACCTCTCTTCCCACATATATATATGCTTTTGGCTGATATTCCCTCCTCTCTCTCAGTCATCGAGTTAGCAATGGAACGTTTCCTCAAAGAAACCTCATCTCGAGCTTTTCTTTTCATTTTGTGCCAAGAAACAAATGACGATTCATCTGGTGGAATGAATCCAAACAAAAGACTCATGTACCAGATTATCAGAATCAGGGTATGAAACGGGGCATTATGGTGGCTATTGCTACCCTCAGAAAATTTGTAAAGTATATCACAAATATTGATAATTATCGATTTCACTAGCTTAAATGCAGTCTACCACAGAATGAGCTGTTCTGATGCATGTGACTGAGTTCGCTGTCAAACCTGTTAAAGAGAATTATGAAATAGCACTTCAGTTTAGAATATGCTGCTCTGTGGAAAGCAGACACTGTTTGACCACGAACGTATGTCTCACAAGGTAGTGTCTGCAGAAAAGATCCATGACCGCTGCGGCCACACTAAACACATGATCATCAGTGTTTCCATTAAGCAAGGACAAATATCATTTTATTCTATATAGATAGACAGACAGATAGACAGGCTTATACAGATAGATGAATAGAAAGATAGACAGATAGATAAACAGCGTTCACACACACACACACACACACACACACACACACACACACACACACACACACACACACACAAACACACACACGCACAAAGTGAATAAGAGGGATTACAATGATAATGTTTATATAGAAACATGTGGGGTGGAAAGTTCCCTATTAACTTCAAGAAATTGCTGGCCACATTTATAATGATATACTACTGTATAGTGCTCTATATTTATTACCACAGTGTGTAATGATTTGAGACCATGGATGATGTAATGCTTTTCGTAGCGATAGATATTTTTATTCTCAGCTTTGGGAGGCCATCGATTTGTCTTTACCCAGCACGACACACACACACAGGCTTATTAATGGGAACACATGTGGTGCCCTTCCTTGTCCTTTGATGCACACCAAAGTGCGTCACAATCGACACAAAAAGTAGGCCATACAAAATTTCCCTTGACAGAATGAAGCCAGCCCGGATTTAACATCAGCACACCTCAGTGACACCCAATCCCACCCACCCTCCCACACCAACAACCACTTTCATCTTTACAGAATGGTGGTAGGTAGTGGCGATCATAATCCACTCACTTGTAGTGCTGCCTACTTCTTCCTTCACCATTATCTTTCTTTTGCTGTGTGTGTGTCTGTCTTCCTCTCATCTTTTTTCTCTCATCTTTCCTGTGACTTTTTCATTACCCATTTTGTTTTGTTTTTTCAATTCAGGTGCCACTACACTGAGTTACAAGCATAATGGTTTTCCGTTATCCAAGAAACCATTTACAACGCTGGGTGGTAACGATTTAACCAAAAAACAGGGTGAAGTGGAGCCTACCAAGGTGACCCTCAAGTGGATTGAGAGACGCAAATGCAGCTTCCACCTGAGAACCAAACGTCCATACTCTTTTCCCGCACCTCCCTATGGCAAGGCACTGTCTACAGCTAGGGAACATCGGTTCACTGCACGCGGTGGCCCTGTAGGGGCAGTTGTTTGTCCGTAGTTCATGGGTCTACTCAGCCAAACAGACTGGGGTTACTCAACAACAATACTTTACAACACCATCACACTCATCACACTTCTCCCAGTGGCCTCAAATTTGCACCTCAACACTCATTCGGGCCAGACAGCACTGCTTCCCTCCGTACTCTCCCCTGCCATGTTGAGGAGGCTGGATGTGTTACAAAATAAATGTTTAAGAATGTGTCTTGGAGCCCTGAAGCGTACTCGTGTAGCCTGTATGGAAGCTGGGGCGAATGTTCCTCCCCTCTATATACGCCGTGACCACTTGCTGTTGTCCTACGGCGTGAGGACCATCAGAAAAAGTAATATCAACAATGTGGCCTGTGCCCCCCTGCATCAATGCGTCAATATCACCATCTTATGCGGGGGGGGGGGGTTCGTCGGCCACTTGCTGTTCGCTTCTATTTACTAACTCAGGAGCTTGGTGTGACTGTGACAAGTTGGTGCTTAAAAATACAGCACCTTGGGAGCCACCCAACTTCACCGTTGATGTATCACGGCTCCCAGTATCGGAGACCAAGGCACCAGAGGCGGAGGTCCACCGCTTGTTTCCTAACATCATCATATGTCATTTGGGATCCCACCAAATGTACACCGATGGTTTCAAGTCGAGTGAATGTGTGGGTGCTAGTGTGTGGTAGGCTGAATGTTCCCTCATGTATTGGTTGCCGACTCAAACATCTGTGTTTTCCTCCGAACTTTTTGCGATTGACAAAGCCATAGACTATGCTTTAAACTTTAGGCATGCATGATTTACCATATATCCGGTTTCAAAATCAACCCTTCAGGTAATTGTCTCTTGCACTACGGATTCTGATGAGGTCTAGGGCCTCAATGTTGATAAACTGTATTCATGCGACAAGTCCTTCACGCTGCTCTGGGTGCCTGGTCGTTGTTGTATCTTCGGCAGTGGGCAGGCTGACTTACTTGCGAAATCGGCTGTGGAGCTCGAGGAAGCCTGGGACGTTCCTCGTGATCTACGGTAGAGTCACTCCCTAGGGGAAAAAAATCAATAAATCTTCAATAGCAAGATCAGTGGACCAGACTTGGAAACATTCCAAAATGTAAGCCGTTTCTGGGCGATTGGGCTACAGGAAATCGGACCAGTTGCGTGGAGGAAGGCATACTAGCAAGACTGAGGATGAACTGCACACGGCTCACCCATATATTGCCGTATATTGAAAGGCGATTTCCATCGCACTGTAAAATATGTGGTGTTGTTTTATCTATCAGTCATATCCTGCACTGTCGGCGATTAATTTGTGAATGTGCATCGCTTATAAATTACTGTGGTGCAACAGACGTCCCCCTCACTATTTCCACCATCCTGGGTGATAAGGATATTATTATGACTGATCAATTGATGGCTTTTTTGAGGGAGACCTGATTGATCAGAGTTATGTGACTTTTTTACTTTGTGGTTATGGTTTTATCGGCTGTACATATGAAAATATCATTGTGTAATATGGGTCGACAGCTGACATATTTAAAACAGTTCTTGCTTCTGACTGATCCATTACATTAAAGTTCCCTACACTGAACCACCTGCCTCGCCTGACAGTCACCAGTTGATGAGTGCAAGTGTGCAATATGGAAAAGTATATGGCATTTTCAGTCGATGGTGTTCTATTGGACGAGGTACGTCACTTTTTGTAAATATGTACATGCGTTCCATCTGTTTGTATAAGTTTCCTTAATTAGGGCCGACTGTGTACGTATATGGAATAGTTCTAGACCCCTCTGGTTCTCTTTCATATATTGTTGTCCTCTATATCAACGCATATGCCTCGACCGACAGTCACCAGGTGATTAATACAGGTGTGTAATGTAGGAAGACATTACATATCTGCAGTTGATGATGTAATGTTGGTCGAGGTATTTTTCCCACTAGCGTAGGTTTAGCTATTTGTATCTTTAGGCTTTATTACAGATTAGCTATTTGGCTGTTGGGTTTATTAGCTTTAGGATATTAGATAAGGTTTCCTTTCTCTCTCTCTCTCTCTCTCTCTCTCTCTCTCTCTCTCTCTCTCTCTCTCTCTCTCTCTCTCTCTCTTCTTACAATGTGTTGAAATGAGAAAAAATACATATAAATTTTAAAAATACACATACAAAAGTAAAGAAATAAAAATTATTTATATATATATATATATATATATATATATATATATATATATATATATATATATATATATATATATATATATATATATATGCAAACTAACCACAGGGGAAATGAAAGGAGCGATAGTGAGTACTTTCGTATATTACATCTTCAGAGTGAGACAGAAACGTAAAGGGTAGAGGTCTTTTATGCACACCCGCAGCAGGTAGTGGCACACAGAACTCAAAAGTGATCCAACTGAAAAACAAAGTAGAAAATTCCATAAAGAAATCAAGACTTTGCTAAGAGGAAGGGATGACTTGATCAAACAGTTCTCTGTGCAAAATCCATCTGCACCGTATATGTATGGCTTGATTAAAACTCACAAACCAAACAACCCCATTAGGCCAATTGTAAGCTCTGTAGGCTCTACGACATACAAGCTCTCCAAGTGGCTTGTAACACTGTTGTCCCCTGTTGTAGGCACTATCTCTGATTCATTTGTACAAAACAATGAGGATTTGGTAAGAAAGTTAAAATATCTAAATGTCATGTACCCCTACAAGTTAGTCAGCTTTGATGTTAACTCATTATTCACAAATGTCCCTGTTGATGATGTTTTAACTTTCCTCCCAAGCATTCTGGGTAGTAACACTGATGGTATTCCCTCTGAAAATATTATCAAGCTAATTAAATTGTGCATTGTGAACTCGTCTTTTACCTCTGAAGGTAAATTTTACACACAAAAATTTGGTATGGCCATGGGTAATCCCCTCTCCCCAGTTCTGGCAAATATTTACATGGAGTACTTTGAGAAACATTTACTGACCTCCATAAAGGAGTAAAACATAGTTTGGCTCGATACGTTGATGATATCCTGTGCTTCTGGCCTAACAGTCTTCCCATTGATGAATTTCTCCTGCAATTAAATTCGTTAGTTCCATCGATTAAATTTACTCATGAGATGAATGTGGATAATGAAAATTGTCATTTTTGGATAAAAAGTCATCAGGGACCAAAATGTCTTGAAGACTAAGGTATATAGAAAACCTACAAATATTATGTCATATGTTCATTACTATTCAAACCATCATATTAATGTAAAAAGATCTGTGTTCATATCCATGTACCTAAGAGCATACAGAATTTCAGACCCAGAATTTTTAGATGATGAACTAAAAATTATTCAGAGTATTGGAAAGAAGCTAAAATATCCACAAAGCATACTAACTCAGTGCCACAATACAGCCAAGAAACGATTCCTTGAAGGGAAAACTAATAAGCCAGATCGCCAAAACATTCAAAGAACCCTTGTCCTCCCCTTCCATGAAAATTTTCTTGATGTTGTTCACATACTGAGGAAACTCAATGTACAAGTAGTATTCAAATATGAGAACACCATAAAAAAAAACCTCATCCAGAACAGCCCTTTCAGTAATTCAGGCGTTGTTTACAAAATACCGTGTAAAAGCTGTAACAAATTTTACATAGGACAATCTGGAAAAGATTTGGAAACTAGAATCTCACAACATAAATACAGTGTAAGACCAGCCCAACAGAGTAGTGGTTTATTTCAACACAAAGCATCCAGTGATCACCATATTGACTGGACAGGCTCCAAGATTCTAGCAAGATCAAAAAGCTTAGATCAAAGAAATGTAATAGAATCTTGTCTAGTTTCTTGCACATATGAAAAGAATGTAAACATGAGCTATGGTTATTTTAAGTGTGACAAATTAACTGAATTAATTTTAAAGCAGTATCCCCCAGACTAACACGTGATTGTTTCCTGTCATCTCCATGTGGTGTAGTTACACCTGTGTGGGACACACCAAGCATTAATCGTCTAGGTCTCAAGTTAAGCAGCAGTATTTATCCCCTCCTCCCTCTCCCCTCTCCCATTCCCCCTCCCTCCCACTCCCCTTTCCTCCCCTCCTACTCCCTCCTCCTTTCTCACGTGCATTTTTTAGATTTAGGTTATCCTTTGCTGTGTTCCACTCCCTGCTGCAGGTGACCCAAGTTTAGCCGCAGGTAAAAATTCAGGTCATCCATTGTTCTGTGTGCCACTACCTGCTGCGGGTGTGCATGAAAGACCTCTACCCTTTACGTTTCTGTCTCACTCTGTCTGAAGATGTAATATACGAAAGTACTCACTGTCGCTCCTTTCATTTCTCCTGTGGTTAGTTTGCATACATTTCTTCACGGTGAAGTGAAGTCTCTGCATATATATATATATATATATATATATATATATATATATATATATATATATATATATATATATATATATATATATATATATATATATATATATATATATATATATATATATATATATATATATATATATATATATATATATATATATATATATAAGGCCATACCACGTTGAGTACACCGCTTCCCGTCCGATCAGCGAAGTTAAGCAACGTTGGGTCTGGTTAGTACTTGAATGGGTGACCGCCTGGGAACACCAGATGCTGTTGGCATCCCTACGTGTCAAGTGGGGTTGGTGGAGGATTAGTGCCCCTCCCTGTAAAACAATTAACTCTAAGCCCTTAGTCACCCCGTTTGGGATACATGGCGTCTGAAAATATATATATATATATATATATATTTACAGTATATATATATATATATACAGTATATATATATAAATATATATATATATATATATATACACACACACACAGTTCTTCCCCACAGTACGCGAGTTCAGAGTATGCGATCCTTACTGTACGCGAGGACCTATTATTTATCGAATATTAGTGTTTTATTTAATAGTGATCCAAATTGAACTCGTAAAAGCGAGACGGCAGTGAAGAGTGGCCCAAATCTGGGGTTTACCCTAAGTACGCGACACTGCCACCCCAAGAAGCGCCAACCACCAGTGATGAAAGAATGGAGACTTGTCTATGAGCCACTTCTTGGGAAGGATCAAGAGGATGAAGCGATGTCTGAGGTGTCAGAAATAGACTTTGAAGGGTTTATGAACGAAGTGAGTGCATTAGCTAGTGAAAGTGTCGAAAGTGCTGGTGACTAGAGTGGTGAGGAAGGTGGTGTGTCGAGTGGTGCAGGAGTTGCTTGCTAGGGTTCCGAGACACTTTGCCGTCAAGTCAATTTGCCGTCAGACAATTCCCCGTCAAAACATGGACGATTCCCCGTCAGTATACTTACTATTAATTAATCAACACTTTAATAACTGTATTTCAGGGGGATCCATATAGTTCAATAGTGTAGGGTTTGGATATTATTTATTAGTTGCACCTTCAGTCAATATTGACTAAAGGTGCAACTAGTAAATAATATCCAAAGCCTAGGCTATTGAACATAGACTTTGATGGTTATTAAAATATTGATTAATTAATAATAAGTATACTGTATTTATAGAATGACGGGGTGCGAATTGTCCTGACGGGGAATAGTCCATGTTTTGACGGGGAACTGTCTGACAGTGAACTGACTTGATGGCGAAATCTCTCCTGCACCACTCGACACACCACCTTCCTCACCACTCTCGTCACCAGCACTTTCGACACTTTCACTAGTTAATGCACTCAATTCGTTCATAAACCCTTCAAAGTCTATTTCTGACACCTCAGACATTGCATCATCCTCTTGATCCTCCCCAGGACATGGCTCATAGACAAGTCTCCACTCTCCATCACTGGTAGTTTAATTAACTTGTTTCTTCTTCGCTGTAGTCGACTTTGTATTATTCTAGCGTCACCCATAGCTGTCTTCATTAATGGCGGTGAATTGTCTTGCTATTGCTGTGACGGGGAATTGACGATGCTGAATTGTCCCGAAACCGAGTCGTGCAGGAGACAACTCGCTTGTTGTCCTCTTGGGCTAAGGTGAGTAGCCATATTCTTGTTGGTATAGTTAAGCCATATCCTTGTTGATTTACCAAGTAAAGCCATAATTTTGTTGGTTTACTTTATCTCAGGTCATATGTCTTAGATAGTTCCCTTGTACAGAACAATACTTAGGCCTGAAAGGAGTCTCAAGGGTTGCCCATGGAGTGGGGTGCCGCTGGTGTAATTTTTTCCCGAAAGTTTATGTATTCAGAGTACGCGAATTTCTAGTATGCACCGTCCTCTGCCGCCCATATAGGCGCGTACTAGGGGGATGGACTTGTGTATATATATATATGACCAGAGGCCTTGGCCCCAATGGTCGATAGGCACAAAAAGAATAATTATTTGGCTTGATTTTATGCATGGTTGTGGAGAGGACGGACGTGTGCTGTGTACGTTCCCCTAACTATAGGTCTGCCTCTCCGGCAATAGCCTTTTGTTCGCCACTAGGGCGTTTTTAAAGGCAGTTTAGCTAGTACTCATTTACCTACATTCCCTGTTTAGAGATACAATAGGTGTTTGTACCTATTCCTTGAATTACCTTTCACTACTTACCTCTGGTGTGCTTCCCCCACTGATCGCTCTGGGGTGTGAATAAACACAGACACGACCTCTCGAGAGTAGTTAGAGTGGGTAATCTCAGCCTTAGTTGTTTTTCCCTGGAAGCCTTGTCCCTTGTTCATTTCCTCTTTCTTACCACTTCCCCCGCAAAGGGGAGGTGGTTACTATGACGAACACCCCTGACACCTCCCCTTCATTCAAGGGGGGAAGGTGCTCCTGAGTGACCCCTGACTGTCTCACGGACTGGCTTACCGAATGACCGCACCCAGACTCGAGCACTGCTTGACATACCTGTAAATAATGCGGCCTATGTCATGCTACACGCTGTTGGGTCTGCTTCATTGGCTAGACTCAATCCTTTTCTTATCAAGAAAGAAATTGATGATTGTGCTGGTGAAGCTGAACAGGTAAAAAAAAAATAATAAATTTGCCTCTGCAGATCTCCTTATTAAGGCATTAATTCAACCCAGATTAAAGATTTGCTCAAGCTACGTAAGTTTCATTGCTACAATGTTAAGCCAAGAATCCCTCACTCCATGACTTCCTGCAATGAAGTGATCACTGCAGGAACCTCATGGTTATGAAAAAGGATGATATTGTACGTGAAGTTGCTGAACACGATGTTATTGATGCTCGATTTCTCACCGGATTCTCGGAAGACATCTGAAAAAACACTACTAAAATTGTCTTAACTTTCGGCAGGGTCACACTCCTCTCGAGGGTTAAAGCTGGATATGAAATTCTAATTGTCAGACCTTATATCCCCAATCCCCTTCGCTGTTCTAAATGCCAGCTTTGTGGACATACGGACAAAGCTTCTCGGGCTTCTCAGTCAGTGTGTGGCAGATGTGCAGATCAAGATCATGATGCTGAACACTGCACGTCCGAGTCTGTGAGCTGCTTTCATTGTAAGGGTGCTCACTCCACTTGTCATGGGATTGCCCGAAGTGGAATAGGGACAAGGAGATCTGAAAAATGAAAGCAACAGAGGGCTTATTCTATTACGATGTTAGGAAGAAGATAAGGGAGTTGCATACGACTCCCAAACCTACTGTCTCCTATGCATCGGGGGTTGTGTCATGTCCCATGATGTGCACAGTGGAAACTCTGACTGTCCCCAGTACTCTTGTCACTTACTTTGCCCACTCGTCTACTCCTGTACATTCCAACTCTCTTTCTGTTATCCCAGTTGCAGCCTCATACTCTGAGGCTGCTGCTCCTTCTCAGTCAGTATGGCCTAAACAGAGATCTGACATGTCTGAGTAACTTGACCACCCTTACAAAGTCACGACCTCATGACTGTGTTACCTGATCCTGCAAAAGCGAGGGAGAGGAGAGTTAGCTTTTCCTTGGAGTAGTCTGGTAACCTAGTTATTGATGATGATCTTATAGAGGTTTCCGTTAGTAAGCACCAGGATGCATATTTCAGTTCTGTATCCGTATTCGTCTCACCAACGGTAACCCTCAGCCAGGAATGACGCTCGCCCCTTCGTTTCAAAACTAACCATAGGTTCTTCTCGAAAATATACTCAGTGTGTTTCCCAAGCAAAATTACCAGTATCAATCTAACATAAGCAAACCTAACCTGTCCCACTAGGGCTGCTTGGCTGAGGTGGCTGGCTGTGGTATTGAGACGAATACCCATACAGAATGAAAATATATCACCGGGATAGGTCCCCTGGTAGCCTCTCGCCTAGCGGCAGGCAGCATAAAAATATTAAGTATAGTGGCCAACCTCGTAAATCTAAACCGTCGTATTCACCTTATTACAATGGAACTGTATGAATCTTGAGAATATTTTACATATAATAGCAATGCTGTTTTCTATACACAGGCCATACATTATTTGTTTAAATGAGACGTGTTTGGTGGATCACCCTGATCCTTCACAGTTCAAACACTATCACTCGTACAGAAGATATGATGGTCATGGAGTTGCCATATATATACGCAAATCACACCCAGAGTCCTAAATTCTACTCGGGATGCTGTCGTGTGCAGAGTAAATTTCGTAAGAGGTATCTGCCTATTTGCTTTCTCTACTGTCCACCACATGGCCCAATAGTGATGCTTTGAATTCACTATTTCAACATCTTCCTGGTAATAAGTTAGAGCTGGGAGACTTTAACGGCCATCACTATCAATGGGGTAGCTTAAGGATCGATGGTAGTAGGGAGCAAGTAGCCGACCTAATACTACAGTCCAACCTCTGTCTTCTGAACGATGGTAGAGCGACTCGTGTAGATGATCGAACTGGTAACTTTTCGGTCATTGACTCATCTCTGGCCTCCCCAGATATAAATAAATAATTTTCGTGGGATCCATATAACGATTAGTCGGGAAGTGATCATTTATCCATTTGTCTTTCTTATACACGCAAGACACTTTTGGACTCTCCACCTCCAAAATTTAACTATAAGAAAGCAGATTGGGGATCCTTCTCAAGGATCGCCAATTTAGATATATCTCGGGAGAACACAGATTTATAAAAGTACAAAATTTAACTAGTTTCATTTTCCACAGAGCTAAGGCTGCTATTCCCAAGTCTTCTACAGTTCATGCGAAGCATAGAGCACGTTGGTGGACGCCGGATTGCAAACAAGCATTAAGGAAACGCAATAGGAGACACAGGAGTTTTGATAGTCTACCTACTGTGGAAAATTTCTTTGCATACAAACAGGCACTGGTTGGGCTAGAAGAATTATTCGAAGGGCTAAACGTGACTCCTGGAGGTCTTTTGTGGCCATGGTGAATCGTTATACTCCACTCAGTAAAGTCTGGCCCATTATTAAAATATTAAATAATAAAAGCCATTATATCCTGGTGACGAACCTGCAAGTGAATAATACCATCTATGGCCATCCCGTGGACGTGGCTAACATCCTCGCCAGGAGTTTTTCTCATGTCAGTGGCTCAGTCATTTGGGACAGCATTTTCAACATCATAAACGCACGGCTGAGCTACAAATATTAGACTTTACCACAGAAGACGTAGACTCTCTGTACAAACAAGAGTTTACAATAGATGAACTGTTCTTTGCCCTTAAATCCTGTAGACACCACTCCTCGACCAGACACTATCGCGTATGGTATGATCCAGCATCTTAATCATGACAACCTGATTAAGATAGCATTGTACAATGAGTCTGGGGCATCCTGAACGTCCCCAAACTCATGGCACTTTGCGCACGTCATACCAATACTCAAACAGATTTGGTTGTCTTATGAGTCCCATTTCATTTCATCCTATTGATTTGACTTCTTGTCTGTATAAGGTCATGGAACAAATGATTAATAATAGGCTTCTTTTTGTTTTAGACTCGAAGAATTTGTTAAATGATCGACAATCTGGCGTGCATAAGTACAGAAGTTCACTAGATCATTTAATGAATTTGGAGCATTGCATTTTCAAGCCACTTGTCAATACAGAATTCATGATAGCGGTGTTCTAGGACATCCCTAAAGCCGATGGCATGATGTGACGACATGGTATACTAATGAAGTTCTATGCTCATGGTTTAAGAGATAATTTGCCTATTTATATTTCATATTTCTTAAGGGACAGACCTTTCTCCGTAACATTGCCCCGTATCATAACATCGAATCTATTCGTCCAAGAGAACTGGGTGCCTCAGGGAAGTGCTCTTAGTCCCACTTTGTTTGGTAATAAGATCAATGATAGTCTGCCATCAGCTCCCATCCTGAGGAGTCTTCAATACTCTCTCTAAGCTGACGATTGTCCAATTTGGCACTTTTACCGTAATGCACAAGTTTTGGCTGGGCAGATTCAAGCAGCACTTGATTCCGTCCACCAATGGGCCTTGCAGTGGGGACTAAAGTTATCCATCCCTAAGTGTGACACTGTAGTTTTCACTAATCGTAAGGTACGTACCTAATTTGTGTTTGACTTTGGATGATCAGGCAGTACCTGTTCAAAATTCTGTAAAGTTTGTGTCCTTCTATTTTGATCATCGTTTAAAGTTTAATTTCATGTTAATAATTTGCTTTCTCGTTGTGATAAACAGCTAAGTGTCCTCATGTACACCCGAAAGCATTAATTTCGCCCTCCTAATAACCGGAGTCGCGGCCACTGAGTGAACTGGCGATCGAACACCCCTCCTCACTCACCGTCCCTCCCACAACCCCAGTTTAAGCATTGTTGGATAGATGTGGAACGGCCAAAGCTGGTGATGTTACAATGTCATGATTGTTTTTACAGACAGTCAGAACCAGTAGGGGTGAGTATATAAAGGTACAAAATATGTTAAAGGCACGAAAATGAAAGGAAACCTACAGTTTATTATGTGTTATTGTCTATACTGTATACGTGTGTCCTATTTTATAATGTTACAAATAAGTATAGTATAGTGAACAACATCTGTTGAAAGATATGATACCTTTTCTCAACCATTTTCGCTCCCACCTCCACCACCCTTCTCTCTGGGTTCCTTTCTCTACCAAACGTCTCTCTGTCCCACTCATACCCCCACTCCCACCCATTGTTAACCAACGTAAACAAAGATAGTGATAAAATGATCCGTCAGGTATTGATCATATTGATAAAGTCATAGATATCTGTATTACGCACCGACAGATCAATAACGTAAAATACTTCGGTACACCTACCAACTATTTCATCATGTTCGAAGATGTTACGTGACAGATGCACTACAAGTTGCACCTTATGTTACAAGGACATAAGGTTGTTCTACGTTAACACAGGATATGCCTGGTTTTCGGACGTCCATTAATATAAATTAACGTGGCAAATGAAGCCTACAATATAAACATGTAAGGATCATGTTCTTGTCATTACTGGATGAACGAAAGGAATCAGGGATCGGCTCTGACGAACCAGACTCTGCTTTAACGAAAATATTCCGTCCTCTTGTCACAATAGTGACACAATGTCTTTGTGTATATAACTAACTGTGGGTCAATCGTATACACAGTGACACTGTGTCACTGTTGTGACAAGAGGTCAGAATATTTTCGTGAAAGCAGAATATTTACGGTTCGTTACAGCCGACCTCTGATTCGTTTCGTTCGTCCAATAATGGCAGGAACATAAACCTTACATGTTCATAAAGTAAGGCATAAATTGCTACTTTAATATTAATTAATGACGTCCAAAACCACACAACCTGTGTTAACGATAAGCAACGATGTATCCTTGTAACACAAGGTCCAACTTGCAGTGTATGTATCACGTAACAGGATGAAATAGTTGGCAGATATACCGACGTACTTTGTTATGGATTTATTGGTGTCTAATACAGGAGTGTATGATAATATTAATATTATCAATACATGACGGATCATTTCATCATTACCTTAGTTTATACTGGTTAACAAAGGGCGGGGGTGGAGGACGAGAGGAAGAGAGAGAGAGATGTTTGGCGGAGACAGGAACACAGAGAGAAGGGTGGTGGAGGTGGGAGCGGGAATGGATGAGAAAAAGGCGTATCTTTCAACAGACGTTGTTCAATACACTATACTTATTTGTAACATTATAAAATAGGACGTAAGTGTATAGACAATAAAACATTATAAATCGTAGGTCTTCTTTCATTTTCGTGCCTTTAATATATTTTGTGGATAACAGCATGGTATTACACATTAAATACCTTTATCTACTTACCCCTACTGGTTCTGATTGTAAAAACAGTCATAACACACTGTAACATCACCAGCTTTGGCCGTTCCACAGCTATCCAACAATGCTTAAACTGGGGTTGGGGAAGGGACGTTGAGTGAGGGAAGTTCGATCGCCCGGTCGCTTACTGGCCGTGACTCCGGCTATTAGGAGGGAGAAATTAGTGCTTTCTGGTGTACCCAGCAGGTACTACTTGGGATGCCAACAGAAAATCTTTACTAATGGTGTGTAAGTCCCTTATCAGATCCAAGCTAGACTAAGGCTCACAGGTGTATGGGTCGGCATCCGATGCCACATCGAGGGGGTTGGATCCGATACAGAATAAATGTTTGCAAATGTGACTTGGAGCCTTGAGATGTACTTGTATACCTCGTATGGAATTGGAAGAGAATGTACCTCCCCTCCCTGAACGTCGCCACCACCTGCAGCTGTCCAACGGCATAAGGACCATCAGAAAAAGTGACACCGGCAATGTGGCCTATGCCCCTCTGCATCAATACCACCATCTTATGCAGGGGGTTCGTTGGCCACTAGCCATTCGCCTCCACTTACTGACTTAGGAGCTGAGTGTGGACCTCAGTGACTGTGACAAGTTGATCCTTAAAAACATAGCGCCTTGAGAGACCCCTAACCTCACTGTTGATTTTTTTTTGGCTCCCAGCACCAAAGATCAAGGCGCCGGAGACAGAGGTCCACCGCTTGTTTTGTAACATCATCGTTAGTCATTTGGTGTTCCACCAGCTGTATACCGATGGCTCCAAGTAGAAAGAATGTGTGGGTGCTTTAGTCGCGGCGCCTGACTCTGAGGTTGTTATTATCGTGTCCTGGCAACCAACCATTCAGAAGTGCATCTGATTTCATGTATGAGACGCACGTGATTCGCGTATAATATGTTCATGTATAATAATATTAGTGTATAATATATTCGTGCATAATAATATGATAAGTGTATAATATGATACGAACTTGGGCGCACTTTTGAATGGTAAGTTGCCAATGTACGATAATGACAACCTCAGAGTCGTGCACCGCGATTATAGTGTGTGATCGACTGGATGTACCCTCAAGTATCAGTTACCGACTCATACATCTGGTTTTACATCCAAAGTTTTTGTGATTGACAAAATCATATACAGGGTATTTCAAAAAGATGGACCTAATTTGAAACTGCTATATTTCTGCAACCATGAACCGCCCATGAATGAAACTCTTACCATTTGAAAGGACGGGGCACAGAATTTCAAATAACCACCGCTAGATGCCTCTCCCAGCGCACCTGCAGGTTTGACGTTTTCTAAACCGACACACTGCCTCAACGTTGGATAGGTCACATGGGACCCCAAGACTTGGCACTGCACTCTTGGCCCCCAAGATCCCCAGACATTACACCCCGCGACTTTTTCTTGTGGAGATACGTCGAAGACCGTATTTTTGTGCCACCATTAGCGACTAATCTGGATGACCTCAAAAACAGAATCATGGCAGCAGTGACTTCAGTGAAAGAAGACACCCTGAGAGGCGTTTGGGACGAATTCAACTATCGTCTCGATGTTGTCCATGCAGCAGGTGGAGGGCACATAGAGCATTTATAAAATGATCAGTAAAACTTGATAACTCATTAAACCGTTTGTAACTTTTTGTGTAATTGTAACACGTTGCCATCGTGAAATATACTGCTTTGAAATTGGTCCATCTTTTTGAAACACCCTGTACTATGCTCTAAATTATAAACATTACTCATATGTCATATTTTCAGATTCAATATCAGCCCTTCAGGCAATTGGTTCTTGCACTAAAGATTCTCATGAGATCCAGGGCCGCATTGTTAATAAAATGCAGATCACACTGATCTGGGTGCCTGTCACTGTAGCATCTACGGCAATGGGCAGGCAGACTAACTTGCAAAGTCAGCTGCGGAACTGGAGGAGACTTGGGACGTTCCTGGTGATCTACATTCAAGCCTCTCCCTCGGAAAGAATTCAGTAAACCTTATGTGGCAAAGTCAGTGGACCAGACTCAGCATACCAACATGCAAACCACTCCTTAACGACTGGGACTCATACAGTCTACTCAGTCGCCTTGAAGAAAAAATTTTAACAAGGCTTCGAGTGAACTGCACTAAGATAACCCATATGAAACCATATATTGAAAGACAATTTCCATCGCACTGTGGCGTCTGTGGTGCTGTGTTATCTATCAGCCATATCATCCTGTGCTGTCGGCGATTTATTCGTGAACGAGCAGCACCTATAAATTACTGCGACTCAGCGGAAGTCCCTTTCACCCTTTCCACTTTCCTGGGTGATGGGGATATTGTTATGACTGATAAACTGATGACTTTCTTGAAGGAGACGAGATTGATCAGAGCGATGTGCCTTTTTTACTCTGTGGTTATGGTTTTTTATCGACTGTAAAATATGTTTATATTGTATTATTAATTAGGGCTGACAGTTGACGTATTTGAAATATTTTTTACTTCTTACTGAGCTCTTTCTTCTATTGATGTCCCTTATATTAATGATCCAGACACTTTTCTTCCCTGCTGTACCCTTTCAAGCACTTAATCTTCCAAAATTTCATACCTACCCATCATACTACCGAAGTATTTAAATGCACTCGTATTTTCCATTTTCTCACTATTCAGCCTCAGTGCACATTCAATGACTTCATTTCTCTCCAAGACCACAACTTTACTCATCCATACATTTACCATTACTATCGGTTTCTTACATACTCTCCCAGACTCATTCACCAAGCCTTGCAGTTCCCCTTCGTTTTTACATAACAAAACAGTACCATCTGTAAACAACGGAACGGGAAGTTTCTAAGCGCTGCCCTCTCTCATTAGGGCTGCTCCAACATCCAGTGCCCTACCTTGTATCTTTTTTATAACTCCATCCACAAACACACTGAACAACCATGGAGATATAACTTATCCTTGTTTCAGTCCAACATACGAAGAGAAAAACTCATTCAATTCACCCTCCACACACTGCAGCCCTAGCACCCTCAAACATACTCTTCACGGCATTCAACATCTTTGCATTTACTCCACATATTTTTAATATTATCCACATTCATTGTCTATCCATTCTGTCATACGCTTTCTCCAAATTTATGAAGGCAGCACACATCCTCCTTTTCTCTAGAAACTTTTCCACTACACACCTTAGGATTATCTGAACTGCACAACTTCTTCCCTTCCTGAAACATCCCTGTTCTTCTCCAACTAATTCCTGTGTTATTTCTCTAACTCTGTCAATATGTATTCAACCATATACTTTTCCTATTGTTTTCATATTACACTAAGATGATAAAAGCCCTTATGATTACCACAAACTTCATTTTCCCTTTTTCCATTGTACATGGGAATAATTATACCTGGCTTCCAATCCTCCGAGACTCTACCTTCCTCCTAGGCCAATCTGAACATCCTCCATATTCATTCTACTACAGTGCTATCTCTCCCCCCCGCTTCAGAATTTAAACACACACTTCATCAAATCCTGGGGCTTTCCCCATTTTCACTATCTTCATTGCTCCCACCACTCCCGTCCTACTGATCTCTTCCTCCCTTCTCATTTCCCTCTTTCTCCCAGCCAATCCCCAACCACTTATACTAGCGTTACTTTCATTCTCTATACTTAACGTTTCCATTACATGTTCTCTCCTGCTTAATTTTTCTCCCATCTCCACCAGCAATTGCCTTTTTTATCATTCACTTCCCTACTACCTTCTTTATCACCTTGTCTTAATGTCTTAAACTCCCTCCATAACATTATCTTAGGTTCCTTCCACTCTACCCTCAAATTCCTTCCAAGCTCCTCATTCGTTCCCCTCTTAGTTTCTCTTACTAATCTTTTTACTTCTCCTCTTCACTACATAAAACTCTCTATGCTGTCTTTCAACTTCCTCCATGTCCCTGCTTCCCATTCACTCACTATATACTTTCTTCTTTTGCACCCCAGCTTGTCTCACCTCTTCATTCCACCATGCTGTTCCCTGCACCCCCTTTCGCCTTATCACTCCACACACCGCTTCACATGCTGCACGGATTTCTCCTGGGATTTTTTTTTTTTAAATAACAGAACAGAGGAAGGAAAAACAAATGGGTAAAAAAAAAAATAATCCATACACCAGATTACTGGTGTCCTCTGTTCATAAAATATCTGTAACAGTTAGACTTGAACAGTTGTGGGTTGAAATTTGGAGGAAAACAACTCTGGGAAAGCGAGTTCCACAGAGATGCAGAATACGAGTATCTTGCATGCACCTTCCAACTCTCTCATCTGATCCAAGCCATATGTACCCTATCGCCCATCCAATTAATATTTTGTCTTTTTTTTTTTTTTCATTCTTCTGCATTCTTTCTACCCTTTTGTATGGACTGCAACCTCCTGTCCTTTTTTTTCCCTCTATTCATCAGGTGCATTAATTTTGTTCCATTACTCTCACCACTAACAAGCGGTGGTCAGCGAGTCCACATCTCCAACCTGTGTATGTTCTCGCATCCAGCACATAATATTATCTTCTCATTCTCTCATCCACACACACATAAGTCATCGCCTTCCATTCATCCAGCTCACCACCCACCCTTCTCGCAACTCGCTATGTATACCTGTGGATCATTTTGTGTCTAAACGGGTATCGGCTATCTCCATTCCCCTCCCCGTACATATGTCCACCAGAGCACTATCATTCCCATCCACTTCAGCTCGTACACCCCACTCAGCAATTACTCCCTCTACCGTCACATTCCCTAATTCTCCATTCGTATCTCAAACCAAAAACACTCATTCCTCTCAAAATTTTCCATACATACTTCCATATTTGCCCAAAACTTTTCTTTCACTGTGCTTGCACGTCTTCTGTCGGTGCATGGACGCACACAATCTCCCACACTTGTATTCCTACTTTCAGTCTTACCCATTCAGTTCGTTAAACAACTGAACTATACTCTCTTATATTCATCAATATCTTACACATAACGATACGTACACCCTCCTTTGCGCTCTCATTCTCACCTAATAAACTCGCACAAGCTAAACCCTATATCCTCCCAAAAATGTTATAACGTCATCGTTACTCGAAAAATCACTATCATAAAGGGTTTTCGTTGGCATATCCCTTTTGGATAAAGGGAAAATCCTGTACACTAGTTTGTGTTACTTATGCTTTGTTTGACCACAACATGTATGTGATACGATCACAAACTACCTTGCAAATGACTTAAAATACTTACAAATTTGTCATAATATTTTACTTACCCATTTCTCAAGTATTGCTTATTCCAGTGTACATCAATATACTGGCTGAGCAATTTTGCAGCGAAGCACAGTTAGCACACACAACACACGCAAGTTTCTTCAACGGATGCCTGAAGGTGACTGAGGAGGTCTGAGGCAGGTGACAGCTAAAGCCAGTGCAACTGGTAGCCTCTTCTCGCCAAAAGCAAACCTAAGAAGTTTTAATGCGTGGTGTGAGCCCTTGCACAATACATAATAAACACAACATACTTTGACCCTGACATATGATGCAGTTCACTATGGCATCCAAAGCATAGGGGTGAATTACTATTAAAACATATGTTTGTATGGATATGACTCTTTTGTGTAAAATCTGAAATGGAAGAAAGGTTCACTATAATGTAATTTCGTATGTAGTATGATTAATCTTAATGAATAAATAAATAAAACTAATTGCTTAAATGAAGACGAAGGGGAGCTGCAAGGCTTGGTGAATGAGTTTGGGAGAGTGTGTAAGAAACGGAATCTAAAGATGAATGTAGGGAAGAGCAAAGTTATGGTCTTCGAGAGAAATGAAGTCACTGAATATACAGTGAGGCTGGATGACGAGGAAATGGAAAATGTGAGTGCATTTAAGTACATGGGTAGTGTGGTGAGTAAGGATGGAAAAACAGAGGATGAAGTGCTTGAAAGGGTACAACAGGGAAGAAAGGTTGCTGATTCTTTGAAAGCAGTGGTAAGAAACAGGGAAATGAGCATGGAATTTTAAAAAGTCTTTGCATAACAGTATTGTGATACCAACCCTCACATATGGAAGTGAAGCTTGGACCCTGTTAGAAGGACACAAGTCAAGAATGAGAGCAGTGTAAATGAGTTATCTGAGAGGAGCATGTGGAGTTACGTGGACAAACAGACTGACAAATGAGGAGGTGAAGGATCGTTGTGGTGTGGATGTGGAAATGATAGAAAGAGTTAGCAGAAATAAACTGAGGTGGTTTGTTCATGTGGAGAGAATGGAGAGCGAGAGACTAACGAGGAGAGTGTATGCGAGTGAGGTGGAAGGGGGGAGAGGAAGGGGAGGCCGAGGATGAGATGGAGGGATGGAGGGGAGAGTTATATGAGAGAGGGGAATTTGAGCTGGGAACAAGGCAGTTAAATGGCGTTGGGCAGGGAGACACGGAGTCGATTTGTTTGCGGCCACCCCTTACGGGATTGAGGCATCTGGCAATGTATATATATATATATATATATATATATATATATATATATATATATATATATATATATGGTGTTGGTAGATACGATATTGTTAAGCTTAGAAGGGAAGGAGAAGAAAAGGAGGAATTCAGATTAGAATGCAGAAATAGGTTTTTGGTGTTGGAAACGTTGGAAGAGGGGGAGAGAAGTGTAGATGAGATGTGGGAGGATGTGAACAAAGTTTTGCATGAGACTGCTGAATGTACGATTGGAAGGAGACATAGCTTCAGGAGAAAGAAATGGATATCAGAGGAAACGTGGGATATGATAAAAAAGAGAGGTGAGGCTAAATTGAGGAGTGATATGCAATGCGTTGATGAACAAGAGATTGAATTAGCAAGAGCTGCGTACTGGAGTTTGAATTCAGAAGTAAGAAGGTTAGCTAGGAGAGATAAAAGAAGATGTGTGGATGAAAAGGTTGCAGAGACTGAAATCTTAATAAACAAAAATGATGGACAGAGTCAAAGAATAGCATATGAATCGATTAGAGAACTGAGTGGTAATGCAGGTAAACGCAAGGAAATACCAGTTAGAGACAGGGAAGGAAATTTATTGACCAAAGATGGAGATATTAAAAATAGATGGAAAGAGCATTTTGAGACAGTTCTTAATAGACCAATACCACCAGAAGAGGATATACCGTCTGCTCAGGAAGATTTAAATATAGAAACAGGAGAGTTGAGGCTTGCAGAAGTGGAGAAAGCAGTAAAACAGTTAAAGAATAATAAGGCACCAGGGGAGGATGATTTATTTCCGGAAATGTTTAAAGTGGAGGGGGATAGATTAATAATGATCTTGACCAAGCTATTCAATAAGAAATGGTGACGGGGTTACTACCATCAGTTTGGAAGAATGGTGTAATTGTTAAAGTTCCGAAGAAGGGAGACCTGAGTGAATGTGGTAATTGGAGGGGAATCTCTTTGTCACCGATAGCTTTGAAAGTTTTCAGTAGAGTGTTGTTAAATAGGTTGGAGCCGGTGGTTGAGAGTATTCTGAGGGATGAACAGGCTGGTTTTAGAAAGGGACGTGGTTGCAATGATCAGATCTTTATAGTTAGGCATTTGATGCAGCAAGTTAATGAAATGAGAGTACCGTTAAGTCTTTGTTTTGTTGATTTTGAAAAGGCTTTTGATAGTGTTTCGAGAGAGACTATGGGGAAGATCATGAGACATTATGGAATACCAGAGGAGTTTGTGAGGGTCATTATGAACATGCATGAGGACACATTTTGTGAAGTGATGGTTGATGGTTGTCTGAGTGATTCGTTTGAAGTCAAGTCCGGAGTAATTCAAGGTGGTGTTCTATCGCCTTTACTATTTATATTGGTCATTGATTACATTATGAAACGCGTTGGAACAGAAACCGGTGCAGGTATACTTTGGGGAGAGAACAGGAAACTTTTGGATTTAGATTATGCAGATGATATAGTTTTGATTTGTGATGGGCCAGAAGAGATGCAGAGAGTGTTGGACTGTTTGGTGAGTGAAGGTCGCAAGGTGGGTTTGGTTATTAATTGTGGAAAAACTGAAATAATCAATATGAATATGGAAAATGCGCAGGAATGTGTAATTGGAGGTATGGTTGTAAAGCAAGTTGATAGGTTTAAATATTTAGGTACTTATTTAGCCAAGGGTGGTTCTTTGAACTTTGAATTCCAGGAAAGGTTAAAGAAGGCTAATCAGGCAATGGGAATGCTTAAAAATATTTGGAATAATAACAATTTCTCTGTGCATACAAAAATCAAACTTTATAAGGTAATGGTTAGGAGTATCTTAATTTATGGACACGAGTCTTGGTACAGCACTGTGACTATGGAAAATAAATTCTTGGTGTTTGAAAATAAAGCACTTAGAAGAATATTAGGAGTTAAGTGGTGGGAAAGGATACCAAATAGTAGAATTAGAGAAATAACGGGAGTGCAGCCGATCGATGAATATGTTAGATTCTCACGATGGAAGTGGCTAGGACATGTGTATAGGAGACAGGGAATAGTACGAGGTACACCAGGGTGGGTGGCACTTGATAGGAGAGGTAGAGGAAGGCCAAAAGAGACGTGGGTGAGGACAATGTGACGGGAAGCTGGAGATGAGTGTTGGGAAGATCTTGAGGAGTTAGCACAAGATAGGATGTGGTGGTGTGAGTTCATCGAGGCCCTATGCATCCCCGAGGGTGCCACAGGAAATGATTGATATATATATATATATATATATATATATATATATATATATATATATATATATATATATATATATATATATATATATATATATATATATATAACATAAATTTAAAAGTCATGTGCACTCTCAGCTTGAATATTGCTCACCCTTGTGGAATGGGTGTGGAGAGTTTGCATTAAAACAACTAGACAAAGTTCAGAACAAAGTTGCTGGAATTATTAATAACCCTGCTATTATAAATAAACTACCTCCCAGACAAGTAAGAAGGAATGTTGCCTCCCTTGCATTATTTTACAGATATTTTTATGGCAAATGAGCAGACGAAGTTGCGTCCATGGTGCCACCTCTCCATGCCTTCCCTCGTGCTACACAGGCATTTGGCAACGCTCATGACTGGAATGTCACACAGCCATATTGCAGAACTTCTGCCTATCAGAATTTTTTATTCCCCGAACTGCATCTCTCTGGAGCTCGCTCGCCCTGAGTTGTTCCCCCCCCCCCAAGCCTCAACCTACAGCTGTTCAAGTGTAACTGTTACAGATATTTTATGAATGGAGGATGCCAGTAGTCTGGTGTATGGATTTTTTTATTCATTTGTTTTTCCTTCCTCTATTCTGTTATTATAAATCATTCTATCTATCTATATCTATATATCTATCTATCTAGCTATATAGATAGATAGATAGATAAAGATATAGATATAGATATATACAGTATATCCTGTACACACACACACACACACACACACACACACACACACACACACACACACACACACAATAGCTCCAATCAATAAAGTGTTACATGTAATTATAAAAGTGTGTGTGCAATAGTGTATACTTCATGTTGTAAATCTTTCATAATTACCGTCATATTTAAGCCTAATGATGCCATGACTCTGGCGGCACATCTGTCAGAAACAATAATCAATAGAGCTGTTGATGTTGTTGCTGCTGTTATGTAATCCCAGCCTCTTCGGTAGAGCAGAACCGTCGACCTCAGGTAAGCAAGCAATCGCTCCTCAAGGGCTATGCTGTGCCACGAACCAATATTCCCTTGCTGCACACAGCGCCTCACCACAGCGAGAAGCGGGGATTAATGCAGAGGATTTGTTCCTGGATGGACGCTGTATTGCGTCTCTTCTCCCAAGCAATAGGGACTCCATATCACGCTCTACATCATCCGATTTGATGGGTATATGGTTAACAACCAGCGTTATAAACGGTTTCCTGGATTACAGGTAGCCATTAGACATCTTATTTGGTGTAGAACCACCTGCAGTGGAAAGAAAAGCGCAATAAATACTGACAGGAAGGACGGGAAACAATAGGATGAGAGGAAACAAGACAAAAGAAAAAGATAGACGTAAGGAAGAAGACAGCAGTACCTCAAGCGAGTGGACGATGGGCGCACCAACTACAATCAGATAGAAATAATAGATAGATAGACAGATAGATGGATAGATAGATAGATAGGTAGATAGAAGAAAGCCTTGAAGATAAATGAGGTACCGTTTTAGGCAGCGTGGACCATGGGACCCCTTATAGATATATAGGGCTCCACCAAATATACTGAATAAGGTGACACAAAAAAATTACATCTCACCGTAAACTACGTGGCAGGAAGGTGAGATTATTTGCCACAGTCCTCCCAGTCATACATGAATTCTATTGCAAATGGTTTGACGTGCGTTCCTGTTGGATCATCGTCTACTAAAGGTCCAACCACACTGCCCCCTCTGCCTATGGTCAATGTGCCACTGGAGGTGAGGAGGCACTTTGTCGGCAAATTAGAGACCGGGATATTTAACAAACTGAAATTCATGAAGATCTTTACATACAGTGTAAGAAGCCTCGCAGAAGACTACAAACTTGATAACCTAATGACTGAACTGGAAAACATTAGTTGGGATATTGTAGATTTGAGTGAGATCCACAGAAAAGAAGAAAAAGTAATTCAGCTCGAAGACAGCACCCACCTATTTTACTACAGAGGAAGGCAACATGAAAGAGTTAGTGGTGTAGGATTTCTAATTAAGAGAAATCTTGCAGACAACACTGTTAAATTCAGCAGTGTATCAGACAGAGTAGCAATGGTCGTAACTGGACTGTGCAAAAAATACTCTCTGAAAGTAATACAAGTATATACACTGATTTCTCAAAGCTCAGATGAAGAAATAGAAACATTCTATGACGACGTCCCCCAGATTATGGAAAAAGAAAAGACCGCATTTACTATACTCATGGGAGACTTCATTGCAAAAGTTGGCAAATCAAAAAATGGAGAAGCATGTATGGGAAAATTTTTGAGTTGGAGAAAGAGATGGAAGAGGAAAAATGCTGGTAATCTTTGCTGAAATTTATAACATAAGAATAATGAACACATTCTTTCACAAAAGAACAGGAAGAAAGTGGACCTGGAGAAGTCCAAAAGAAGAAACAAAGAATGAAATCGACTTCATTATAGCAGATAACAATAACACGATCACAAATGTCTCAGTTACCAGCAAAGTAAATATTGGAAGTGACCACGGAATGGTGGGTTGCAAAGCCAGATTCAGAGAAGTAAAAGGAAGAAGATGAATAAGAATAAAAAGATACGTCCAATAAAAATAAAAACACAAAGCAGCCTTTCAGTTGGAAATAACGAACAGATTTCAGGTCCTCGACTGGCCTGGCAACTGTCCGGATCTAATTCTGGGAGAAAACTGCTGGGTAAAGATGAAGAAAATCATGGCAGAGAAGAAGACACCCAATCTGGACAACCTCAAGACTGAATTGACAAATGTTTGGTGCAAAGAAATGTCCTTAGATTACCTTAGAGATCTAAGTGATTCCATACCAAAACACATCCAACTGGTACTGAAAAACAAGTGAAACACGATTTCATATTAATGAATGGCATTTCATGAACAAACATTGTGATATACTATGATTTCTGTGATTTTGAATACCTTGTGGGGGGAGGTCCTAAGTCAATTTGTGGTAGCTGTATATATATATATAAACATACATATATATATATATATATATATATATATATATATATATATATATATATATATTGTTACGAAACAGAGAGAGATAATGAACACTTCAAGTGAGAATACTAAAATCACTACTGTCCCGCAAAGTTCCAGGTTCAAAACAAGAGTTAGGTAAAATTACAAGTTAAAGTTTAATGCTCAAACTAACAACTAAACATTCAGGACTCATAATGATAATGTAATGGCAAAACAGGTTACATATATGGTTAACTGCAATAGCCTCTATTAACATGAATTTAGCAAGAGCAAATTTATCTAAGTCAGCCCTGATAAATGAGAAAACCGGATAATGCTCAGTTAAAGCAAGATATATTGTTACAGATACAAAATATTATTAATAATGGCTGACATCAAAAACTCTACATGAATCACAAAGACCCCGCCAGGCCCACGAATCAACGCCTCAGGCCATACAGTACAAGAAAAATGGTAACAACACTTATACTCAAATTATACAACAGCTAGATGATTGGAGACTTCCTGAGCACTCACAAAAATACACTATACAAGGGAGGACAGACATGTGAACAAAATGAGGAGATCTAAGTGGCAATTAATGCAGAAACTAAGCTCATTATATAGGGGCCGGCAGAGCTTGATTCAACTTGCAAGAAGGACGCGCAAATGAAGCCATAGGGGACAAAGAGTTGACAATCCTGCTCTGAACAACAGAAAGAACGACTTACTCTACTATAAGGGGGAGAAGGGGGAGTGAGGTAGAACACGCAAGCCTGGTCACTATGGAAGCCACGAGGCGAATCGTGATCAAACATGCAGCATACTGTAAGTTAGAATTATAAAAAGGATGATGAAATCATAGGCTACGTAACACCTCCCCACAAAGAAAAAAAAATTTACAAAGGAAATTTCTTATTACTCTAAAACAATCTGTCTAAAGTCTAGATAAGCAATCTGCAATAACATTTTCTTTCCCCTTGACATGTTGTATGTCTAATGAATACTCCTGAAGAAGTAGACTCCATCTTGTCAACCTCTGATTTTTATCTTTAAACTTACTAAGGAATTTCAGTGGGTTATGATCGGTATAAATGACTATGGGGTTAAACCCAGAACACAAATAAAATGAAAAATGCTGTAAACCCAAAATCAAGGCCAAAAGCACTTTCTCAATAGTAGAGTAGTTCTTTTGAGGTGGTGTGAACTTCTTACTGTAATAAGATACAGGGTGTTCAATACCCTGATCATCCTCTTGCAGCAAAACAGCCCCAGCTCCTGTATCACTTGCGTCAACAGCCATCTTAAAAGGCTTAGCAAAATTTGGAGTAGTGAGCACTGGCTGACTTAATAGGATAGCTTTAAGTTTACTGAAAGAGGATTCACAGTTATTCGTCCAGACAAATTTAACTCCCTTTTTCAGTAGGTCTGTAAGTGGTGATACAAGAATTGAAAAGTTAGGACAAATCTCCTGTAATAACCTACCATTCCCAAAAATCTTTGTAGCTCTTTCCTACTCTTAGGTCTGGGAAGATCACTTATAACCTGAACCTTAGCTCCTGGTGGTGCAACTTGTCCATCACCAATTACGTACCCAAGGTACTGAACTTTAGCTTGACCAAACTCACACTTTGATAAATTAGCTACAAGATTAGCCTGAACCAAACGCTCAAGAAATTTACTGACATGGCATAGGTGGTCTTTCCAGTTGTCACTGAAGATTAATACATCATCAATATAAACAACACACCCTGCCAAACCCTCTGTTACAACATCCATGAGCTTCTGAAAAGTGGCTGGTGCATTCTTCATACCATATGGCATTACAGAACATGCAAAAGTTTTTCCTAGTGTTACAAAACATGAGATCTCCCTAGCACGTTCAGTCATAGGTACTTGCCAGTATCCCTTTAACAAATCAAACTTACTTATTTACCTAGCCTTTCCGATCTTGTCTATGCAATCTTCCACGCGAGGGAGAGGGTAAGTGTCTGTTTTGGTTATCTGATTAACACGTCTGTAGTCGATGCAAAGCCGCTGTGACCCACCTGGCTTAGGGAATAGAGTGACAGGAGAACTCCACTCGCTCTGACAAGGCTCAATCATCTTGTGGTCCAACAGGTAGCCAAGCTTCTTCTGGATGAGAGGAACTTTCACTGGGTTCACACGATAAGGAGGCAGTTTAATTGGCTCTGCGTCTCCAAGATCGACATCATGCATCAACACAGTGGTTCTTCCTGGAGTGGCACGGAACACTTGCGGGTACTCCTGCAGTAATGCCGAAAACTCCTGCCTTTCCTCGGGAGCTAGATGAGAAAGCTTAGTCTGGAGATCATTCATGATATCAGGATTCTTCCCCAAACTATCACTCAGCTTCATACTGCATGGGAGAACTTCACATGCAGACTCAGGTGGAACAGCTACAGTGCAGACTGGGTTATTTTTGTCCCGCCTGTGATATAACTTTAGCATGTTGATGTGACAAAGTTGCTTGTTCTTTCTACAATCTGGAGTGGTGATGACATAGTTGACATCACTGAGTTTCTTCTCCACGAAATAAGGACCACTAAACTTGGCTTGAAGAGGTTGGCCATGCACTGTAACAGAATCAAAACCTGATCTCCTGGCTAAAAGTGGCGTAACCTGGACTTCTTATCATACCAAGTCTTCATCTTCTCCTGAGCAGCTCCTAAATTCTCTCTCGCCAGCTGTAAAGCAGTGGACAGCCGTTCTTTGAACTTCATCACATACTCCAGCAGGTTGACGTCATCTTCCTCCGACAGCCAGCATTCCTTGAGTAGCTTAAGGGGTCCTCTTACTTCATTTCCAAATAGCAGTTCAAAGGGTGAGAAGCCCAGTGATTCATTTGGAGATTTCTTGTGGCAAATGCAACGAATGGAAGACCTTTATCCCAGTCTTTCTGATGTTCCAAACAGTATTTCCTGAGCATCGATTTGAGTATTTGATGATATCTCTCCAACGCTCCTTGGGTCTGAGGATGGTAAGCTGAAGACGTGATCTGGGTGATGCCCAACTCTTTCAGAGACTGCTTGAAAACATTTGACATGAAATTACTTCCCCGGTCTGACTGTACCTCCATGGGCAGACCAAACTTGGTGAAGAACCCTAGCATTTCCTTAAGCACGTTCTTTGCTGAGATATTTCTAAGTGGAATGGCTTCAGGATAACGAGTAGCCATATCAATCAGGGTAAACACATAAGAAAATCCTGAAGAAGTCTTAGGAAGAGGGCCCACAATATCCACCAACACACGGGTGAATGGCGCCTCAAAAGGAGGAATGGGAACTAGAGGTGCAACCTTTATCGGTCTGATTACACTTCCCCACAACTTGACAGGTGTGACAAGACTTACAATACCAGGAAACATCTCTGAAAATACCTGGCCAGTAGAAGTGTTTCAAAATGCGTGCCACAGTCTTCCTCACTCCAAGGTGTACTGCCAAACTGGAATCATGAGCCACTCTAATGATATCCTGCCTACAAACACGAAGGATGACAACTTGATGTACAACCTCCCATTCACAGTCGGCTGATGCTGTTGGGGGTCTCCACTTCCTCATAAGTACTCCTGACTTTATATACTAACAAGTAGAAGCACCAACTGACCCTTCCTCACTGCAAGCAGAGTTAGCTAGACCTTTCAATTCAGGGTCAGCAACCTGCAACTCAACCAACTCTTGACGAGACAAATTATCAACACTATGGGGTACTGCCTCATCTGGTGAGTGGTCCAAATTAGCAAGAAAAGTGTCAGCTAGGATAACATCATCATCATCATTATCCTCTAAGTCACCAGTAACTTTAGACTTAGCCCTAGTGACAGCACATGCAGAGAACACATCAGGGATATCACAATCCTCGGTCACAGTCACTGGTTCACTAGACAACTGAGGAGCTGGACACACTTGACTTCCAACAATAGCATTTCCAATTAAGAAAGTTACACCTGACACTGGGAGTGTCTCAACCAACCCAACCCTAACGGAACCATTAACAAAACCAGACTATAAATTCACTCTGCACAGAGGGACAGAGAAGTAATTATTCCCTACACCTTGTAAGATTACAGTTTCATCAGAGGAATTAACATTAGAGCCTAGAACACTGGTCAGCATAAGGGATTGGCAAGCACCTGTATCACGATATATTTGAACCGATTTCCTGTCATTACTGTCCAGAGGACTGACAAGACCATCAGACAGGAAATTAGCACATGAACTCTTGAGAGTGTCACCCACGTTACTGCTCAAAAGAGGAGCTTCATCATGAGAATTTAATTTACCCCTCAAAGCAGGTTCAGTTAACTCGGTTAAAGAATTCTGGGAACTCTCAAGGGTGGACACTAGACCAATTGAATGAATATTGAAAGACTCCTTTTTGTTCACATCACGCTGTCTCCTGAAACATTTCTCCGTAGTATGACCAAGCTTACTACAATAAGTACATTTACTTTTCTGAAATCTAGAGGTGGAGCTGGTATTTACTTCCTGAGAAACATCATCTTTATTCTCTTTCCTGTTACCTGTACTCTGAGTAGAGGCAACGTACTTACTCTCAGCTTTCCTTTTTTTCTTTAGAATATCTCTTGTGAGTGAGAACATATTCATCAGCTAAAACTACAGCATCAGACAAATTATCTATTCTTTTCTCATCAAGATATAGGCTTACATCTTTATTAATATATCTTTTGAAGTCCACCAGCAAAAGCATCTGCTTAAATTTATCAAAATCAGAATTCACATGCTTAGAATTTAACCACTGCTCTAACAGATCTTCTTTGATTTTTGCATACTCAACATGGGATTGCTTATCTTGCTTATAAGTTGTCCTAAATTTTACTCTATAGGCTTCAGGAACAAGTTCATAGGCCTTAAGTATCAAGCTCTTAACTACATCATAATTATCATATTGATCCTGAGGCAAAGATGCATAAGTTACTTGAGCTTTACCGGTGAGAACACTCTGAAGGAGTACTGGCCAATACTTTTTGGGCCAATTAAAACCTGTAGCTACCCTCTCAAACAACTGAAAATACTTTGTTAAATCAGAGTCATTAAAAGGAGGGACAAGTTTAACATTTTTAGCCACATCAAAATCATCAGAGCTAGATGATCCAGTTCCACCTTGTTTCATGCGATACTCGTGGTCTGCCTGATTCCTAGCAAGTTCAATTTGTTCCTGAGCCTGTGCCTGTGCCTCCTGAATATGAGCCTGAGACTCAGCCTCCTTAGCCTCAGCCTCCTTAGCACGAGCCTGAAACTCAGCCTCCTTAGCACGAGCCTGAAACTCAGCCTCCTTAGCACGAGCCTTCTGCAGGGCTAGCTGTAACTTAGCTATATCAATCTGCGTTTGCTCATCTGGAGGAGTTACATTAAACAAGCTTTTATTAATCATGTCAACAATTTGATCTTTAGAATGAGAGCAAACAGGAATTCCCAATTGTTGAGCAACAAGCTTAAGTTCATTCTTTGTTCTGTTTTCTACATCACACACTGTTTGCACATGTGACAAAAAATCTTTGGCTTCACCAAGAGTAGTAATAGTAGACATCATGAATAAATCACAGTCAAAAAATATCAAGCAATATCCTTATGATAATATCCTGAATAGCCTGATAAGAGGTCGCCAAATTTATGTTACGGAAAAGAGAGAGATAATGAGTACTTCAAGTGAGAATACTAAAATCACTACTGTCCCGCAAAGTTCCAGGTTCAAAACAAAAGAGTTAGGTAAAATTACAAGTTAAAGTTTAATGCTCAAACTAACAACTAAACATTCAGGACTCATAATGATAATGTAATGGCAAAACAGGTTACATATATGGTTAACTGCAATAGCCTCTATTAATATGAATTTAGCAAGAGCAAATTTATCTAAGTCAGCCCTGATAAATGAGAAAACATGATAATGCTCAGTTAAAGCAAGATATATTATTACAGATACAAAATATTATTAATAATGGCTGACATCAAAAACTCTACATGAATCACAAAGACCCCACCAGGCCCACGAATCAACGCCTCAGGCCATACAGTACAAGAAAAATGGTAACAACACTTATACTCAAATTATACAACAGCTAGATGATTGGAGACTTCCTGAGCACTCGCAAAAATACACTATACAGGGGAGGACAGACATGTGAACAAAATGAGGAGTAGATCTAAGTGGCAATTAATGCAGAGACTGAGCTCATTATATAGGGGCCGGCAGAGCTTGATTCAACTTGCAAGAAGGACGCGCAAATGAAGCCATAGGGGACAAAGAGCTGACAATCCTGCTCTGAACAACAGAAAGAACGACTTTACTATAAGGGGGAGAAGGGGGAGTGCGGTAGAACACGCAAGCCTGGTCACTATGGAAGCCACAAGGCGAATCATGATCAAACATGCAGCATACTGTACGTTAGAATTATACAAAGGATGATGAAATCATAGGCTACGTAACAATATATATATATATATATATATATATATATATATATATATATATATATATATATATTATATATATATATATATATATATATATATAATATATATATATATATATATATATATATTATATATATATATATATATATATATATATATATATATATATATATATATATATATATATGTAGATATATATATCAAGGTTTCATAACGTCAAAGGCTCAAAGTGTGTGTTGGGGGCGGGGGGAGCATGGCCTTCATTGGAGAGATCCGGTATTTTTGACAGTTCAGATATGGCAACCCTGCGTATGGTATCATGTTGTTCACTTGATTAAATTTTGCACTATATAGGTGTATAAAATGTGTGCTCATAAAGTGTTAGATGTTTCGTTCATGTTCTGGGATTTGTTGCTTTGCACAATGGTGAAGTGGCAACAGTGGGTGTAGGTG
Organism: Coenobita brevimanus; assembly: GCF_032717465.1. NCBI lineage: Eukaryota > Metazoa > Arthropoda > Malacostraca > Decapoda > Coenobitidae > Coenobita > Coenobita brevimanus. The sequence goes on from NC_137047.1 coordinate 40,044,913, forward strand.
GTGGGGAGAGGAGTGACAGATGGTAACAGATATTGTTAATGTGATATAGTTTCATACACTTGGAATGCGAACATTATTTACTTGATATTAACCCCTTTGCTCGCGATGACGCATGTGTCGTCTTATGGGTGTGGGGTGCACCCAACTCGTTGACATTTCTGTCATCCATAAAGCACAAAAACTTTTGTCAGAGAAAAAGTTTTCGGCCGATTGGTGTCATTGCTTGACTAGCACTTTTCAAAAGTAATGAGTTGGCAACTGTGGGTCCCGATACCAGGAAGAGAGCAGACAGGTTATTCAGTACCAAATGAGCTGTGAGTGGGGGAGGTACTGTGCAGTTTGGCCCTTTAAATTTCCACTCTTACTCCCGTCCCGGCCATGCAACATATTTCACTATACCAATAGTGCTTATGTATAGTTGTTGGGCACTGTTGTGATTAGATTTGGTGATTGGAATAGGAAATTTGGTGTTTGTGAAGCATTCCTTGTCGTTATCGGCTGCTGGCCCAACGAAGATTGTGCTACTGTTTCTAATCAACTACACTGCCTCTACCCTGCACCAAATATGAGTATTCAACTATAAAAATAGTAACAGCGAATCATGAGAATATAGTGTGCATATCTAGTGTACAAGGAATTGGTGAAATACATGAAAGGAGCTTAGAGGAAGGTAGGAAACCGCCCTACAGTAATGACACGGCATGGGTACACCATAGTTTTTCGCATTTTTCTTGAAAACTATGAGGCCTAATGAAAGCTAATGAAATTCTGCACAGGATGATAAAATAAAAACATATCAGTGACAAGAAAAGTTCTTTGGTAGAGCCACTCAAAAAAAAAAAAAAAAAAAACTGTTGTCTGTCAAAAATGGGATTTACTTTTTCGCCTATTACTCGAACACCATATATCGTATCAAACTGAGACCTCCGGCATTTGAAAGTTTATAAAATTCTCTTTCCATTGATCGTACAACATGTAGAGATTGATTAGTAAACATTCGACTTATGATGTTGGGAAGCGAGATCTATGTTCCTGAATGTTTATTACCGGGGCCCTAACGTACGTATGGTGTGTTTTTTTGTCTTTTAGTTTTTTTGCTTATCATGTAGAACAAACATCGACGAATAGGAATATGTAGGTTTTGTGGCAAAATAAATATGTTTGGGTGGTGAAATAAGTCGAGAATACACTTTGTTGGAGTGCACGGCAGGCGGGGAGAGAGGGGAGATAAGCCAATGAGTCATGCCACAGAAAAATTTTAAACCTTATCTGCGTGTGAAAGGGTTAATAAGAATGTACAGTATTATTAAAATGCAATAAAATTATACTCTATCTATCTATCTATCTATTGCCAGATGCCTCACTCCCATATGGGGTGGTCACAAACAAATCGCCTCCACGTCACCCTGTCCCCCGCCATTTCACTGTCATGCTCCCAACTCACACACCCCTCTCTCATATACCTCTCCACTCCATCCCTCCATCTCATCCTCGGCCTCCCCCTCCCTGTCCCTCCTTCCACCTCACTCACATACACTCTCCTCGTCAGTCTCTCACCCTCCATCCTCTCCACATGGCCAAACCACCTCAGTGTGTTCCTGCTAACGCTTCCTATTACATCCACATCTACACCACAATGCTTCTTTATATCCTCGTTTGTTAGCCTGTCTCTCCATGTGACTTCACAGGCTCCTCTTAAATAACTAATTTCCACTGCTCTCACTCTTGACTTGTTTCCTTCCAACAATGTCCAAGCTTCACTTCCATACGTTAGAGTTGGTATCACAATACTGTCATGTAGTAACTTTTTCACTTCCATGCCCACTTCCCTGCTTCCCATCACTGCCTTCAAGGAACCAGCAACCTTTCTTCCTTGTTGCACCCTTTCAAGCACTTCACCCTCCAAACTTCCATCCTAACGCATCACACTACCCAACTACTTAAAAATATATTTTCCATTTCCTCACCATCCAGACTCGCTGTACATTCACTGACTTCACCTCTCTCAAAGACCATCACTTTACTCTTCCCTACATTCACCTTTAGGTTCCGTTTCTTACAGACTCTCCCAAACTCATCCACCAAGCCTTGCAGCTCCCCTTCGTCTTCACTCAACAACACAGAATCATCTGCAAACAACAGTACAAGGACTTTCCAAACACTACCCTCTATCACCAGGGCCACTCCAACATCAACTGTCTTACCTTGTACCTCTTTTATTACCCCGTCCATGTACAGATTGAACAACCATTTTGACATGACACATCCCTGTTTCAACCCAACCTTCAAAGGGAAAAATTCACTCAGTTCACCATCCACACGCACTGCAGCCTTACCACCATCATACATACTCTTCACAGCATTCAACAACTTCCCATCCACTCCATATATTCTTAATACTTTCCACAATCCTTGTCTATCCACCCTGTCATATGCTTTCTCCAATTCCATGAAAGCCGCATACAACTTCTTTCTTTTCTCTAGAAACTTTTCCACTAAAGATCTAAGAATGAATATCTGATCTACACAACCTCTTCCCTTCCTAAAGCCTCACTGTTCTTCTCCAACTAATTCCTCTGTTTTTTCCCTAACTCTGTCAACAAGTAGGCTATCCTGCCATACACTTTTCCTATTACACTAAGAAGACAAATGCCCCTATGATTACCACACACTTCTCTTTCCCCTTTTCCTTTGTGCAAGGGAATAATTATACCTGACTTCCAATCCTCCTGGACTCTACCTTCCTCCCAGGCCAATCCGCACATTTTCCACATCCATTCTACTACTATCTCTCCCCCATGCTTCAGCATTTCACCACACACTCGATCAATTCCTGGGTCTTTCCCCAATTTGACTTTCTTCATTGCTTCCACAACTTCTATCCTACTGATTTCTTCCTGTCTTCTCACCTCCCTCCTTCTCCCAGCCATTCCCCAGCCACTTATACTTGCATTACTTCCATCCTCTATGTTCAACAATTCCTTAAAGTGATCTCTCTATCTGCTCACTTTTTCTCCCTTCTCCACTAATAATCTACCATTCTTATCTTTCACTCGTCTGCTGACTTCACTGCCACCCTGTCTTACTCTCTTCACCTCCTTCCAGAACATTTTCTTCCAGTCCCTCCACTTTACACTCAAATTCCTTTCAAATTCCTCATCCACTCTCTTTTTACTTTCTCTTACTAATCTTTTCACCTCTCTCTTCCTTTCTACATATAACTCTCTCTTCCACCTCTCAACTTCTTCCACGTCCCTATTTCTCATTCATTCATTGTATGCTTTCTTATTTTGTGCCACAGCCTGTCTCACCTCTTCATTCTACCACGCTGTTCCTTGCACCCCCCCTCCATCTTCTCTTCACCCCACACACCACATGATATGCAACACATATTTCTTCTGTGAAAATCCTGCACACACCTTCCACGTCCCCCATCTGCTCCAATTCATATTTAACCAATCGTTCCACCACTTCTTTCTTATATTTTGCCTTTTTCTCATCCTCTCGTAACCTTTCCACTCTCCTTACAAATACCCCTTCTTCCCGTCCTTCCCTTCTTCTATTTCTCCATCTTCATTGGATCTTGATTCTGGCCACCACCAAGTAGTGGTCAGAAAGTCCACTCCCCCAACCTCTATAAGCTCTTGCATCCATTACACATTTTTGAATCCTTTCATTCACACACACATAATCAATCATTGCCTTCCTTTCATTCAGTTCACCACCCACCCTTCTCATCACTCGCCATGTATACCTGTGGATCATTATATGCCTGAAGAGGGTATTGGCTATCACCAACCCCCTCCCAGCACAAATGTCCACTAACGCACTGCCATTCTCATCTATCTCAGCAGGTACACCCTACTCACCAACTATTCCATCCACTTTCACATTCCTTACTTTACCATTCATATCACCGATCAAAAACACTCTCTCATTCCTTCCAAACTTTTCCATGCACACTTCCACATTTGTCCAGAACTCTTCTCTCACTCTGCTTGCACGATCTTGTGTTGGCACATACACACACACAATCGCCCACATTTGTATTCCAACTTTCAATCTTACCCACACAATCTTTGACCCTTACTGATCCATACTCTCTTATGTTCTTCTTCCATCTTTTACTCACAACTATACATCCTCCTTCTTTTGCCCTCTCATTCTCACCTACTCCTGCACATAGAGTATACCCCATCCATACTCCCATTCTCTCACACTCTCACCTCCCCATTTAGTTTCAGTTATTCCGCATACATCAACTTTCGCACCCTCAGGCACCTGGACAATCTCTCTCTCTCTCTTTCACCTCATCATTCGCTCCCCTTACATTCCATGTTCCGATTACCATGTCCTTTGTCCGGTCCTTGGTCGTCATCTTTTGGTCAGTTCTTGTCCGAGGCTTATTGTTTGTCTTTTTAGTTAGCTGTTTTCCGGGGAGGGGCACTAACCCTCCGCCAACCCTTTTAGTCGCCTTTTACGACAAGCAGGGATACTGGGGTAGTGTTCTTGGAAAAAAAAAAAAAAACTACCTCCAGGGGTCATGTGAAGGTTAATACAGCATACGCATGAACCATTACCGCTTAAGTGGGGTAAGAATTAGATGAATCACCGATACCAGTGCCATAATTAACCTCCATAAACGCGGCAAAACTTCGCGAAAATATCATCAATTACTGTAATCAAGCCAGATGCGTGGATATTACAGTACGTGTGTGTGGTGGTGGTGGTGGTGGTAGTGGTGGTGGTGGTGTGCTCATCTGCTCATGATCTCATAGCCATAACTAGGCCTGAATGTTGCGCTCAGTCTAGCTTGGCCGTCTCCCATACCCGTACGGGGAGAGCTTGGGTGTGGTTTAGAAATGTTTGTAGTGATCAGTGGCTTTGATTGTGTGAAGTCTGTTATTTTCATATTTTTTGCTGTTTGCTTTTAAAAATCGTTTATCTGATTAATTAACGTTTGCAATCCGTGGACGTCTTCTACTACTTTAATTTTTTATCACACAACGACGATTTATTTAATCGTAGGAGAGACCTCTAGCAGTAAAATAATTAATAAACGCTATACGTGACTTCTGTTTGATAACTGAAAAAAATTAAATCTTTTACATGATGTGTTAACGCTTTGAATACGATGACTGTAAATTTGTTCTTGTTCCTCTGAGCCCCTGCATAATGTGACATCGTTCTTTGTTAGTTTATCCTTGTTTCTCCAGAAGGCATTTGTGTTCATTTTTCTTAGCTAATGCCTTTAGTACGATGGTGTATTTTAATTTTATTCAGGCTACCTCGGACGATTATATTCACCTTTGTAAGGGTGTATGTGAATTAAGGAATTAAAAACAGCCTACAGTAATCCCTTCACTCAGGGGATGCACTATTTGTATTTTTTTTTTTTTTTCAGCTTCGAGGAGTTTTTCGTCCGGTTAAAAGGTTAACCCTGGAGAGATCAGGGTTGCTGTGCGGTCGATCTAGTGTGGAAGGTGCTGAGCGTACTGCCCTTCGCCTATGGCCTCAGTTGCATAGGTTCCCACCTTAAGGTTCTCTTCTGATTAAGACATAAAAATAACCCAAACCGTCACCTCTTGGTAACACTTGGGTCTATAGAGTTAAAGAAACTGATGGGGGCGTCAGTGTTAACGAAGGTGGTATCCAACCTCTCCAGTTCAAACATTCGCAACTGCTCTGAATAAAATCGTAGGAATACCAAGAATATGTAACAATACGTCCCTGGGTTGAATGTGTTATAGCCTTTTACCAGGAGGAGCCACTCCTAATTATACTGAATATACACGACTGGCGGTATCAGCGAAAATATAGTTGAAAGAGACGCCATGGTGCTGGAGAAAGCATGGGATTATAATTAGTTTCAAAGGTGGAAAACTGATGTGCTAGGGATCGTTATTTCGACATACTGATGCACTAGTGTAATCATAGAATGGAGATCATCATTACCATCATCATCATCATTCCGAGGAAATTAACTGAATGACGAAGACAACTCCATATTCTCCATCATGTTCCTTTGTTTATCAGACACCTCCATCTCATTCATTCTCTTGGCTTGATTCCGTTGTGACCTGGAATTGGAGCTGCTTGTCTTAGCCATCTCAACACATTCTATTATTGCTGGAAGTGACTGAACTTTTCTATTAAACACAACTTTCTTCTTCTTTATATTCATATTTAAGCATAGGATCAGACTGACTTTTTACTATCAGTTCTTGTGGTTTCAGCCCTGATTCAGCAAAAAGAACTGTGGCATCAGCACATCGAAGATTGTCCAACCACTAACCGTTTAGGTTAAGTTCTTTCCTATCGCAGTATCAATTTCCGATTATCCTTAGGTGATTCAGATTGACAGAGCTTTCTCTATAAATATTACTTTTTTTTAGAATTTTAACAGTCTATCCCTTGTACCCAAATTACCATAGGCACTGCTGCTGCATCAAAATAGGAAACTCTCATAAGGAATAAAAGCTATACACAAAGGTTCCCTATAATCCCATAATATGAAGTCTTCCCAATCGCTTGGTTCATAACGGGAATATGGTAAGTTGTCAAGTAACCCACTAGGAAATATGATTTGTTCTCTCGGTGGAGGTGCACATAGTGTTAGACTAATCTGATCATTGTATTTTAAGCCGAGGTGTAAAGTTTCTCAACAACAGGGAGAAGACTTATTAGACGGTAGTTTTTAGATCTGCTATGTCGCATTTTGTGTGAATACGCAAAACATATGCATAAGTTTCATATTTTGAATATTGATTAGACCTTTGAGCATATCATAAGCACTTTTGCAAATTCCTTTGTTGTAAACTCATCCGTACCTTTAACAAGAATGGTTGATTTTTGCCTTACCCTTCATCATTCTTTTCAAGATATTCTTTGTTCTTTCAAATGCAATGTTAAGAATCATTGTTTCTACCATTCACTAACCTGAACTGACTCTTCAGTCATGATAGAAATGCTTTAAAATTATTTATAAGATTCTGCTACAGTTGATAAAAAAATATTCTATTGGGAACTTCTTTACTGGTCTTTCAGAGGAAGCTGTAGGATTTAGATTTCTCTTCCACTTCATTGTATAAAGTTTTGCAGTTTTTTTTTTTTTTTTTCATCTTATACTTCAGGTTATCTTAATTTTCCATCACTGACTTTTTGTTTAACTTCAGCTAACTCAGCCTGATTTTTATTGTACTTTTGATTTTGTTCCTAATTTTCTGTAGAAGCGCTTTTGAGATTTTGAAATTTAATGCTGGTGGTGAGGCGTTTTCTACCTCCTAGTTCTGGAGCTGCTTAATGATCTAATGTCACTTTTTTTTTTTTTACTTTTTCTATTTCAGTATGTATGTCCTTCACCAAAAAGTCCTATTTTAAATTAAGAAACTAAGCTCCGTTACCTTCTCTCCTGGCTACAATGTTTGGCTCCTCCCACTGAAATAAGCCCATTTGTCTCTTCACTGCACCTATTATTGCCTGACTTTTCATCATTCCATTGTTGTTTACTTACTCTATTCAGTGGCGTTACATTCTTTCCTGTACTGGTTTGTGCTATGCAAATGAATATGAAATATTTTCTTTCCAAAATGCTTATCATTCTGCCTTTTCCAAGCTCACATTTGATTTCCATTTAGCTGGATGAAGATTTCTTTACCCTGTTAGCTTCTGCAACTTCCACTATTATTTAGTCTCAAACATTGCCTTTATCCATTTTCCAACATTCCTACAGCAGTTTCACCAACCTTCTTCTCATCTACTTTTGAACTAAAGTCTCCATTTACAGTTTTGTCAACCTTTCTCTCACTTTTGCATTAAAGTCTCCATTTACAGTTTTGTCAACCTTTCTCTCTCTTTTGCATTAAAGTCTCCATTTACAGTTTTGTCAACCTTTCTCTCACTTTTGCATTAAAGTCTCCATTTACAGTTTCGTCAACCTTTCTCTCACTTTTGCATTAAAGTCTCCATTTACAGTTTTGTCAACCTTTCTCTCACTTTTGCATTAAAGTCTCCATTTACAGTTTTGTCAACCTTTCTCTCACTTTTGCATTAAAGTTTCCATTTACAATTTCGTCAACATTTCTCTCTTGTGCATTAAAGTCTCCATTTACAGTTTTGTCAACCTTTCTCTCACTTTTGCATTAAAGTTTCCATTTACAGTTTTGTCAACCTTTCTCTCACTTTTGCATTAAAGTCTCCATTTACAGTTTTGTCAACTTTTCTGTCATTTTTACATTAAAGTATTCAGTCACAAACATGAACTGGGTTTTGTGCTTCATCATACTTTTCTCAACAGCTACATAATTTCCAATTTCTTCAGTAGCAAAGGTTGACATTCAAGGATATACGTGGATTATCTACATATTGACTTACTAATTACAGTAATTTGTTATTAGATATTACAAAAAAATGAGTAACTTCCATAAACATTACTGACCTACCAGTACATGTATTATATAAATCAGAATTGAAGAATGAAAGAAGTAGTATAATGCTTATCATATTCTGACTTATTATGTGATAATTATTCCCTTTGCTTTCAGTGCTGCTATGTTGGATTTAGAATATGCTTTGACGGCCAACTTCACTCATCTAACGACCGCCTCAAAGCCTCCAGTTTTTCTTGCAGTTCCACAGGTAATGAAACCTTCACAAACCAAAGAAATCATTACAATTTTCATCTCTTTGAGCATTACCAGGCTGTACTGTGGTAGAGGGATAGATGCTAGCAAGCACACACATACACACACAGACACACACACACACACACACACACACACACACACACACACACACACACACACACACACACACAAAGACCGTTGATCAAAATATACTGTATATGTATATAATGAGAGAGAGAGAGAGAGAGAGAGAGAGAGAGAGAGTTATCAAAAAGGAAGTTAACACAGAATCCGTGCAGATTTAATGGACCGTACGCTACTTCTTGCTAGTGCTGGGCTTTTGTCTTTGCTGCCTGGTTAGGAAGTGTCAAAACGTTATTGAGATTTATGAAGGATTTTGGTTTGGAACAATGACACTGATGATGATGATGATAATGATTCTTCCTTTCACAGATCATGGCATCACCCGAGTCCACAGGGATTCTTGGAATGTGTAGGTACAGAATTCATCAACTTCCTTCAGCTTAACTGTTAAGATTATTTGCAGTTTGGTTTCGTACGCCAAGCTGTCAAACAGTTCTCAATAGAAATAGAGTTATTATTAAAGAATCAATTTCCCCTTTTTCTCCTCCCCCATCCACCATCAGTCATTGGATGAGGCGATGGCACACTTGGTTTCTGACTTGTGTCATATCCGACTAGGGTAGCAGACAGCTTATTATTTTTACTGAATATATTGGCCACAGTCGTCCAGATATCTATTCCCTAATCCTCAATAACCCACAGCTCACACCTTCACCATCTCTAGAAATCTTTGACGTTCTCCACTCGGGGCCTTTCTTGGAATTAAGCATTTCATCACTTGCTTAATATGCTTCCCAGAGAACGTGTGCTTACCTGACTCCGTCTCTAACCCTGCGTAGAAACTGACTTTGCCCATGGACCTTGTTTTCTCTGTGTGGAGTATGGCTATCTTGCATGTATGTGGGAGTTGGGGGACATGGAGACTTTTTGTACAGAATCATGCTTCTTTTGCTGACCCCTTCCATCTCACATCAATACAGTGTTGCTCCATCCATTCATCCATCCATCCATGCAAATCTCTCTCTCTCTCTCTCTCTCTCTCTCTCTCTCTCTCCTGCAATAAATCCATTAAATATCATCACATTTGTCCATGGTTACTCTCAAACCCTCACACCCAATTCCATCTTTCTACATCCTAAATCCTCTCTTCGCTATCCATTCATCCTCCACAATCATCACCAGATATCCAGCATATAACAACTCTCATGGGAGTCCAGTTCTAAAGCCATGTGAAAGAGCTTCAAACACCATAATAAACAAATCATAAAATAACCACATGGACTCTTAGTTTTCTACATTATATATTTACAACTTGATGCAGTATCTGTTCTGATAAGCAACTTTACAACTAACAATTACCCTCTTTCTTTATTATTTAATATGATATGGCATGCGAGATAAAACACTACATATTATGCAAGTCATTAAAGGCAGTTTCTCTAGGGAACGTCACCTGTGGTATTATCCTTTCAACACTGGGTCAGTTTCTGAAAATAAAGATCCCTTACTGACATCTTCATGATTTCCTCTCTTTCAGACTCTATTTTATGTACAGTAATTCTTGTTCATAGTGCAACTTTCGGATTGAATAAAACTGGGACAAAACATGCCAGTTCTCTTGCAGTTTCCTTTATAATGTTTTTTTCCGGGCATTTTATAATAGTTATTGTTAAATTTGGCTCTCGGTAAGGTATAGTAGTATACTTACGTATTTTCATATTAAAGCTATTAGTTCATCAAGTTTTATGATGTGAAACTGCAACAACCCTAAGGAAGTTTAAACCACCTCGTTTACTGAAACGTTCAACCGAGAAAGAGCAAGTGGAACATTCTCTTTTAAACTTTGCTCGTCCTAACTGTTTATCATTCATGAAACTTTTCTTCTGTATGGAGACTTTTTTTTCCCAACAGTATATTCAGTCTTGTCTTGAAATATAAATACCTGAGAAAATTAAATATTCATCGAATAAATTGTAACATACAGCCTAATGATATACAGAGGTTTACTTTTGTTAACTTCATATCATACCATCAACTACCTTTTCCTCATCAGGTTCTCCAACACTGACTGCATATTCCTGTCCCTCTTTGTTGCGTCAGGCGCCATCTGGATCTACAACGTCTTCGGGGTTCGACGCATACACTCTCTAGAGTACCTGCTAAGATATCTAACCATGCCCAGCTTCCCCGTGGTCTCTTCACTGCTCGGTGGGATCATTACACCAGTGGTCGCCATGAGTCAGTTCTTCCTATTCCTGGTAAATTACGCATGGGTGGCAGGCACACTTTGTGGCAAGTGGATGGTATAGGAAAGAAAAAAAAAGTGGAGAGGTGAATAGAATTGTATTATTTGAGAATTAAATATCTTGAATGACCTCTAAAATCTGGAGTCAAAATTTACTGTAAGTTACTAGTATGATGGTTAAAAGAACTGCTGTAAAACTTTAAGACTGCTATTAGCCCCATCAGTTACAGACATTCTTCTTAACTTGAATAAAAACATGTAGAATTTTGAAGAATAATTATCTATGCCCTGGAGTATGTGTGCGACACTCGAACCATTTCTGATATCCCCGTTGCCCTATTTTTACTTAGTGGATCAATTCCTCAGTGCTTGACTTCGGTCAGTTCATGTTGTTCTCAGGTTATTATCCATGGGTGTGGCCAAGAATTTATTGTTGATGCAAAATATGAGGTAAAAAGTAATGAGTGATATTATTTTTTCCTTCAATTCAAAAGGTGCAGAAATTTATCCAAATATAACAAAAACAGAAAACTGAAAATGCTGAGCAGAGCGAGTATTAATTGCAGTTTAATAGCGTAAGGAGGAAAGAAATTAAACCTTCTTGGGGATGGAAGTGTATACTCGTATATCAACACCTTTCCTCCCTAAAGTCTCTACATAAGCCAACAAAATCGACTGGAAATGGTGAGAATGTGTAAGCTTAGAACACTGGAGATAAAATATACCATCAACTGACAGGGTAAGAATATAAGAAATTGGATGATGCAAGGAAGAAAGTGTGTGTGTGTGTGTGTGTGTGTGTGTGTGTGTGTGTGTGTGTGTGTGTGTGTGTGTGTGTGTGTTTTAAGTGTTGTGAACTTTTAAAATGTTCTATGCATTTGGGCTTTGAACAAACACATGACAGTTAAACTGCCTTTTTCTTTGATTCTGTGTTTATTTGGAACGCCTAAAGTGACAGGTCTAACTGTCAAAGGCCGTTAATTACATGTGTTTCAGATTTGACGAAGGAATTTTTGTTTTCACCATCTCACTACCTTCTCTGTACTAGCCACTTTAATTGATTGATTGATTGTAGTAGAAACTGGCGGCGCAACTGCTAAGGTCATATGCCGCCGGACAACAAGCTAAAACACATGGCAAAGAAATAGTGCATAATCGATATAAAGTTAATAACTTTTTCTAGAAATAAAACACTGATAATAATAAAAGAATAGTTAAAAGAAAAAACAATTACTTATATAAGTGGAAGGAGGCCCGCCTCCTGAAGAAAACCAAAAACATCAGTAAAATCGCTATGGTCTCCACCAAGCATCGAGGAGAGACAGTAGGCACCATCTACCCCTCTATGCCTATGGAGGAATCTCCAACGCAGGTCCCCCAAACTGGAACACTCGACCAGCAAGTGACGGACAGTAAGGGGAACAAAGCAATCATCACAGTACGGTTGAGTCTCACCACTCATCAGGAACCCATGTGTAAGCCGAGAGTGCCCAATGCGAAGCCTAGCAAGAGCTACCTCCAATCGCCGAGGCATGGAAGGGAGAACCCTTGGCACAACCACTCTCTGAAAGACCTCTTTCAGCTTATTATGAGCAACACCATCCCAGCGTCTCTGCCAACACACATGCATTCTGTCCCACAAGTAAGCTGTTAGATCAGATGCAGGAAGCGGATATTCTGTTGGGGGCTGTTGAGTAGCCGCAGCCTTGGCCAATGCATCCGCCGTCTCATTGCCCACCACACCAACATGTGTGGGAACCCAGCAAAAATCCACTCGCTTCCCCCGACAACGAATGAGGAACAACCACTCCAAAATAGCTAAAACTAAAGGCTGGGAAGAGTTAAAAGAGTCCAGGGCCAAAAGCGCCCCTTGAGAGTCGCTAAAAATAGTAAAATAATTGTCAGGATGAACAAACACCACCTTCAAGGCTAAAATGATGGCTGACAACTCTGCAGTAAAAACTGAGGCAACCAAAGGAAGACTACCTCCACGGCTAAAATTGGGAAATCTCTATCTATCTATATACCTAGGCTGCTTCCCCCATGGAAAGGGAGGTAGCCGAGACAGGACGACACACACCACATTTACTCATCCATTCAAACACAGTCATTCGCATCTTAGCCCCAAAGGGGAGAAGGGACAGACCCTCACCACACCACACCACACATGGGTCAACTGCGCAGTGCAATCAGTGACATCCGCAGCAGGGCCCGACAGCAGAGCTGGTTTACCCCTGCCACATCATAATAGACCCATCCCCGTACTCACACCTGACCTGACTAGCTAATCAGACCAAATGTGGGAGAATATCCCCTCAGGGCTGCATCATCATTTTTTCATTCACAATTTCTCTCCACTTATTTCTGTCACGCACAGCCACTCTTCCTTGCGCAACAGACATCCCTCTCGCATCCAGCGCTCTCTTCACACTGTCCATCCATCCTATTTGTGGTCTCCCTCTCAGCCTTACACCTCTCACATCAGATCTAGTTATCTTTTTCACCAATCGCTCATTATCCATTCTCTCCATATGCCCAAACCATCGCAACACCCTCTGCTCAACTCTACCAGCCATCTCCCAAACAACTCCAGTTCTCCTTCGCACTTCATCATTTCGCACTTGATCCATACGCATCACTCCACACATACTCCTCAGACACCTCATCTCCATCACATTCAAACTTTTCCTCTCTGCTACACCCATATTCCATGTTTCAGCCCCATATAACGCAGTCAGTACCACAACACCCTCATACAGCCTTCTCTTTACATCCAATCTAAGCGAACGACATCTAAACACTTTTTTCATTCCTCCCAGCACCTTTCCTACTTCATTTATTCTAAACTTCACTTCTGCATCTATTCTTCCATCCATAGCAACATGCGACCCTAAATATTTAAAACACTCCACCTCCTCAAGCAACTCACCATTTAAAACAATATTCATCCCCCTACCATCTACCAACCTCGTACACTTCATCACTTTACTCTTATTCTCATTTGCTTTCAATTTCCTCCTTTCACACACCATTCCAAACTCCTCTACCAACTGTCTCAATCTCTCCTCCGAATCAGCCACCAGTGCAGTATCATCTGCAAACATCAGCTGCTTAAGATTCCACTCTCCACCATCGACATTCACCAGACTCAGACCTCCACCTAAAACACTTGCATTCACCTCTCTTACAACACCATCCATATAAATATTAAACAACCAAGGCGACATCACACATCCCTGTCGCAGCCCCACTCTCACGGGAAACCAATCACTCACAGCATTTCCCACTCTAACAGATGCTCTACTATTTAGATAAAAACTTTTCACCCCTTTTGGTAACCTACCATCAAGTCCATACAATCTTAAAACAGTCCACAAAGCCTCCCTATCAGTTCTGTCATACGCTTTCTCTAAATCCATGAATGCCCAAAACACATCCTTGCCTTTCGCTAAATACTTTTCACACACTTGTCTCACAGCAAACACCTGATCCACGCATCCCCTCCCTCTCCTAAAGCCACACTGCTCATCACCAATTACTTCCTCTGTACCCTCTCTAACTCTCATAATTAACACTCTACCATACACCTTACCTACAACACTCAACAGACTTACAAACCTAAAGCTAGTACATTCATACTTATCACCTTTGCCTTTATACAACGGGACCACACAAGCACTTGCCCAGTCAATTGGCACCATACCTTTCACAAAGCACACATTCAACAGTCTTACTAACCAGTCAACAATTGTCACTCCACCACCCTTCAGGCATTCAAGAGCACACCCATCCATACCTGCAGCTTTCCCTGTTTTCATCTCCTTTACTGCCTTCTCCACTTCCTCCTTCGTGATCAAAGAATCATTCAACTCTCCCAACACATTTATTCCTTGCACCCATCCATCTGCCACAATCTCAGCCACCCTTTCCTCCTCTACATTTAACAATCTTTCAAAATATTCTGCCATCTTTTCCTTACTGCATCAGTCTCAGTTAACATCCTTCCATCCTCTGCTTTTATTCGCTCTGCCTTCCCCCGACTCTCCCTTTCTCACCCATTTCACCTCCTTCCAAAATATTTTCTTATTCTGTTGAAAATTCTCAGTCAGCCGCCTACCTCACCTCTCATCTGCTGCCACTTTAGCATCACGCACAGCTCTTCTCGCCCTATTCCTCCTTTCCTTATACCTCTCATATGACACCTCATCCTTCCTCTGCAGCCACACTTCATATGCACGTCTCTTCTCTGCCACAGCCATACTTACTTCCTCGCACCACCATTCACTTCCTTTTCTTACACCACCACCCACACGTCTCACACCACACACCTCTTCTGCATGCCCCACCACAGCACTCTTAAACAACTGCCATTCCTCCTCCACACTGCCATTTTCCTGATTTTTCACTGCGTTCCACTCATCTTTCAATTTCTCCTGATACTCTATAATTTTCTCTCTTTTATCCAACTCACTCACTTTCAAAACCTCCCTGCCACACCTAACCCTCCTAGCTCTCACCCATCTCATACCTACTCTTAACTTTCCCTCCACCAGGTAGTGGTCAGACATACCTCCACCCTCCCCTCTCAGAACTCTCACATCCAACAATCTTCCTATTACATTCCTAGACACAACCACATAGTCCATCAAAGCTCTATCAACAACCCTTCCACCCTCCTGTCTCACCCATGTATACTTATAAATATCTTTCTTCTCAAACAGCGTATTTCCAATGACCATCTCTCGCTCAACACACATCCCTATCATTCGTTCCCCATTTTCATTTCTTCCAGGCACACCATGCATACCAACTACGCCTTCAACTGCTACATTTCCCACTGTAGCATTCAGATCTCCCATCATTACCACATTCACATTCGCTCCAAAACTCTGCAGACACTCATCAACATCATTCCAGAAAGACTCCCTCTCTTGTTCATCCCTTTCACTACCAGGCCCATATGCACTCACAAACACCCACAACTCACGTTCAAATTTCGCTTTCACCCACATCAGTCTCGATGACACCTCCTTCCATTCAGTCACACACTGCTGTACTTCCGGACTCATTAACAAGGCCACACCTTCTCTTGCCCTTCCTCTATCAACACCAGACAATCTTCCAGTCACACTTCCAAACATAGACTCACCCTTCCCTTTCATCTTCGTTTCACTCAAAGCTAACACATCCAACTTTCTTCTCACAAACATTCTCCCAATCTCCTCCCCTTTAGCCTCAATCATACTACATCCACGCACATTCATAGACTCAATCTTCAGGGTACGGGGATAACTCAATCCCCCATCCCTTTCTCTGGCCTGCCTCTTTTTAGGAACTAAAAAAACAGAGGAGGGGGTCCCTAGTCCCCTCACCCTGCCCCTTTTAGTCGCCTTTTACGACACGCAGGGAATACGGTGGCAGTATTCTTCCTAACACAACCTGGCCGCAGAGTAGTAGTACCATTCCATAGTGCGGCCAGATTGTGTTCCTCCCGCCACAGGGGGGAAATACCACTCCAAAACCAACACCTGATGCGGATCTAGAGCCATCAGTATACACAGGCACAGAACCACCATGACTAGAAGATTGTCCTAAAAATAACCTTAAAAGACACTAAGGATCGACAAAATCCTTTGAGCATGCAAAAGGCCTGCAGAAAGTTACCTTGGGCAATATCCAAGGCACAACCCTTGGGATCCAAACAGGACTGACAAGTACTGCCGACAAACTAAACCCCTCCATTATATCCTGAACCTTATAGCCAAACGGACAAGGCATGCGGGGGTGTCTACTATAACACAAAAGACAAGACTGTTTCGTCACACCCTCACAGACAAGTGAGTCTGGAAGGCAACGAATCCGGAGCCAACACCATACTGCATCAGACTGACGCAGTAGATCTAAGAGAGGCACACCAGCTTCCACCAATAAGCTGGGAATTAGAGAGGACCGAAAGCCCCAGTTGCAAGGCGAAGACCAGCATGATAGACAGCATCTAGAGTTTTTAGTCTTGATTCTGTGGCAGAGGAATATACCTCACACCCATATGACAGCTTAGAGGTTACAAATACCTGAAACAAATGCAAGAGTGTCCATCGATCAGTACCCCAAGAGTTTTTTTTTTTTCTTTTTTTTTTTTATGTGACCGACTCTGGGCATAGGCTTCACAGCCTGCATTCAAGGCCCAGTAGTCCTCCTACGTACCGTACACCTCTACATGTCACCACTTCGTATGGGACAGAACCCTTAATAGATTGAGAGCCTTCATACATGATGTTTTAAGATTTGCCAAGTGTGAGACTCATGTCAAATGACAATCAAACGTCAGGCCCAAGAACTTCGTCTCTGTCACACAACGGAGTCTCCTGCCACCAAGCTGGAGATCAGGGTCCGAGTGTATCCCTCTCATCCTACAGAAGTGCATAGCCACAGTCTTTGAAGGGGAAAACCGAAAACCCTTGGAAGTGGCCCAGGCAGAAATCTTGTCCAAGGCAAGTTGCATACGCCGCTCAATAGCAGACATGCGGGAGCCAGAAAACCATGTAGCTAAGTCATCCACATAAAGGGATGAGGATACCCCAGCAGGCACAGTGTCAATGATACCATTAATGGCCACTGCAAACAGGAAAACACTTAAGACACTCTCCTGTGGGACACCTTCCTCCTGGCACAGTGGCACAGAGAGGGTAGAACCCACATGGACCCGAAATACACGATCACTCAAGAAGTCTCCAAGCAACACAGGCAGGCGACCACGTAAACCAAAGGCATGAAGTTGTTGGAGGATGCCATGGCGCCAGGCAGTGTTATAAGCCTTCTCAAGGTCAAATAACACAGCCACAAGATGTTGCTTGGAGGCAAAAGCTTCACAGATTGACACCTCAAGCCTGATAAGGTTGTCTGAAGTGCACCGTAATTTGCGGAAACCACTCTGCAATGGAGAGAAAGCAACCCTTCTCCAGAAATCACATAAGCCTGACATTGACCATCTTTTCGAACAGCTTGCACACACATGATGATAAAGTGATAGGGCGATAGTTGGAGACTTGGGAATGGTCTTTACTAGGCTTGGGAAAGGGGAGGACAATACCCAACTTCCAACTCCTCGGAATAGAGCCCTCACTCCAAACCCTGTTAAAAAGGTCCAATAAAAACTGAAGTGAATCAGTTGGAAGATGACGCAGCATAGCGTATGTAATATCGTCAGGCCCAGGAGCAGTGTCACGACACTCTGAAAGGGCAGCACGCAGCTCACGGAGGCTGAAATCTAAATTATACAGCTCTCCACCACGAGAGCGAAAGTCAAGACCCAGCCTCTCCTGATTTCTACGAAAGGTAGCAAATGGCTGAGAAGGATCCTTTGTGGAGACAGCGTAAAATTGATTTGCAAAAGCAGAGGCTACTGCATCTGGTGCAGACACAAGTTCTCCGTGAAGGTGCAACACCGGAGGGGAGGGGGGCGAGAACTTACCAGAAATCTTGTGCACCTTTTTCCACACCATAGACATTGAAGTTGAAGATGTAACTGTAGAAACATACGACCTCCACGAGTTATGGCAAGCATTCTTCATGACCCATCTATAGTAAGCACGTGCTTTACGAAACTGTATTTAAAGATACAGCAACATTACGATTGGCAAAATACTGACGAGCAGCTGCTTTGTAAGTTCCCTTTGCTATGGAGCAGTCATCATTCCACCATGGCATAGGTCTCCGGGAAAAAACACCAGAAGTCCGTGGGATAGAATGAACCCCTGCTGAGAAAATGGTCTTAGTAAAATAACATGCGGCATCATCGATAGTTGAAAAATCAGTAACCCTGTTGGCAAATCCACATAGTTCCTCAAAGAGAGACCAATCAGCCCTGTCCAGACATCATCGTCGCAGATGGGCTACAGGAACAGAGTGAGTAGGCGGACCACTACAGGATAATGGTCACTACCATGTAGATCATCCAAAACCTCCCAAGAAAAATCAAGGGCACAGTCAGAGGAGGAGATGGTAAGGTCAATGACAGAATATGTGCCAGTCTGAACATGAAAATGGGTCAGCCTTCCATCATTTAGGACAACCAAATCTAAATCCCTAACCTAAGAGGCAAGAAGATCACCCCAGGGATTTGAAAGTGAGTCACCCCACAAAGGATGGCGGCCATTAAGGTCACCAAGGAGTAGGAAAGGGGGTGAAAGTTGGCTGATAAGGGTTTCTAGATCAGCACGTATAACAGGAACGGAAGGTGGAAGATACAGACAACAGATGGTATAACACCACCCAACGTGCATCTGTACTGGTAGAACTTGAAAGAGGGACTGAATCTCAAAGGAAATAAAGGGGACATCAGAATGGCACAAAATTGCACATCCACCGCTGTGACCACCACGAGGAGATGCGTGGAAGGCCTCATACCCCCTAATGGAAGGGAACTGTCTGTCCCCCACCACTGTCTCCTGAAGACACACACATAGTAGGTTCAGAGCAGAGAGTAATAACTACAATTCCTCCCAATTTGCCATGGCACCTCTACAGTTCCACTGAAGACAGATTGGTACCAATTGAGCCATAGTGATTAGTATTATATATTGTGAACTTATAAACACCAAAGCTATGTAGCAACCTCGTTGGGAAGGGAGTGAAAGCCCTTCTTCCTAGGCGTGGAGCTCTGCCTCACCAACCGAGAAGACAATGAAGATTTAGTGTTTCCATGGGTGGAAGTACCCTTACCCCGAGACATGTCCCGCCCATCGCCAGAATGAGTCCAAAGCACAGAGACCTTCTTGGAAGACCCACGTGCCCTGTCCGCACGCCCATGTGAGGGTTCAGCTGGCACCTCGGGGCCAACCAAATCCCTCCCAACTGAATCGACCAAAGGTTGGCCGCTGGGTGAAGAATCAGAGGGAGCAAGTGACTGAGCTCTTTGAGTATCTAAAGACCCAGGCCCCACCACGCCTGAGGAAGAGGCAGGGACGGGAATCGTAGAAGGGCCGTCATGAACACCCACAGCCTTAGACGCCACCACTGGCTGGGTTGTCGAGCGAAGAGCCCCCTCAGAATCCTCATGCAGTACAGAAGTTTGAACCCTAGAAGGAGGGGAGTCACCTGAAAACTCCTCACTCCTCACTCGTTTGAGGTTGGCAGATGCAACCTCCATCTCTGCACCAGAACTTAAAGCATTAGAAACTGTAGTGCCACACTGTAAAGAAGAGTGAACAACAGTAGCAGAGCAGGCAGATGGTACAGGAGCAGCAGTCGGTACGGAAGTAGCAGCCGATACAGGAGTATGAGAGACACTGTTTTTTTTGGATATGTCAGGACAAGGATGCACAGGAAGGACATCAGGAGTTTTGGATGTGTCAAAGCAAGGTGTAGCATCGACACAGGTGATTGTCACAGGAGGAACCATGATGCAAGAACCACCACAGAGGGGTCACCCCCAGAGACAGGAGGCACGTCCCTGGAGGAAACACAGCTGCTTCCAGGCTGCACTCCCTCAGTGGAACCCACTGGCCGAGAAGACCAGGAAGTAGAACCCCAGGAATTTGATGGGGCATTGTGTGATGGCAGGGGCACCTGCCGGGTAGCTTTATGGCGAGACAACATAGCAGCAAAGGTAACCCCAGGGCGAAGGAACCGCTCCCTTACCCTGTCTTTTGCCTCAGAAAAGGAAATTTTCTCCTTCATCCAGACAGAAATAATCTCATATTCATACTTGTATACATCGCATTCCCTTGAGGAGGCTGCATGTGCTCCTTCACAGTTCAAACAATTAAAGGGTTGAGAACAATCATCCATACCATGAGAAATTGCACCACAATTTCCACAAACCTCAGGAAGGCCAGATGCTTCCCGCCTGCAAGAACGACGAACATGACCAAACCTTTGACAATAATAGCACCTTCTGGGTCGGGGAACATAAGGTTTAACCTTAAGCTTCTACCATGCAGCGGTGATGACCTCTGGCAAAGTAAGACGATCAAATGTCAAGATAAAAGTGGGCTTGGGGGTTAAAATCCCATCAACTTTCTTCATTATTCTTTGTACTGCTACAACTCCCTGAGGAGCCAGCCCCTCTAAGAGGGAAGAATCAGAATATGAGATCAAGTCACGAGAATACACAATGCTTCGGGACTGATTTAGGACCAAGTGATGAGAGGCAGATGCAGGATAACCAGCGACCATAGTTAAGGACTGGATGCATGAACTCTCCTCTTCATTCCTGGCTTCTAGCAATAGAGAACCATCACCCTGCAAAGAGACCTTGGGGGTAAATCCACATGCTGAAACTAGACCACTGTGAATCTGAAAACAATTCAGGTTCCGGAAGGAAGTACCATTATCCATTTTAAGGACTATGTATTTTTTGTAAGAGTTATTAACAAAAACACCAGGTAACACCTCGATAGGAAGGACATCTTCATTTGCAGTTTTGGCAGATGACCCTGGGGGTATAGGGTCATCAGCCAGAGAGTGGCCAGGTAATGCCAACTCGTGCGGCTGGTCGCCGACCACACGAGTGGTTAAAGAAGTTCGGGATGTATCCATATATACATTCTTGAGACAAAATGGCACCAGGTGCCAAGAGAAACCGCCTACCAGGGAGTGAGGGGAACGAGCGCGGTCTGATAGGAGCGGGGTACCTCGTCCCCAGAGAGTGTCCCCAAAAGGACACGCCGTGATGCGAAAGTTTGCTCCCACCAGTGCAAAGACCCCCTTCCTCAACACCCCCCAGCCCAGACACCCAACCAACCAACTCAGGATAGCACCGAGGCGATCTCTCTGGAGGGCGGCACCGATGACCCATACGGGTAAACTACGTTTCGGGCAGCGCTTAGACTCCTCACCCACAACCCTACCGGCATGGAAGATCCTGCCGGATGTCGTTACATCCACAGGCAGACTTGTGGGATCACAGGGGCACACAAGCCCCCCCACCACCACGACAAGGTGGCTGCCATGTGGAGATAGCCACTTTAAGCTAACTAAAAAGATGACTCGGATTACTCTCTAGCATTACGTTAATCTGGTAATTTTTAGCTAGTAAATGCAGAACATTTGAATAGTCTCACAAAATACATCACAAGGAGTCTTTCAAGGAATTACAGTAATACCAAAATAGCTTTTAGAAGTGGGACTTGCTTGAGAAATACACGATCATTTAATCTGGGCCTGCGTAAATAACTTTGCAGACACCAAACCAACATTCGCCCAGCAAGTACTAAAGCGAAGAGTTACAAGCAGCAACCCCACGCCACTCCATCATGTTGGTACAGGAATGTTGGACAAAGCTTGCCATGCATAACAATTCCCCCAAGTAGCTGTACGTTTGCAAATGGAATTTCAGCTCTTTACTTTGATCTTGAAAAGTAATCTTCTACAACATTCTGAGTTCCTTTTTAGTATCGGATCTCCAAATCATACTTCGGCAAAAAGCAAACTCCAGCAGATCTAATTCTGTTTTCCTCCGGTACACAGAAATGACAGAGGACAGTGGTCAGTGGATGCCGCAACTAGATTCTTCCCTGAATGCATATTTACAGCCAAGTGCTGACAGGCAAATATGAGTGTAAGTAACTTTTCCATTATGTAGTGGAATAAACCCTCGGGGCTAAAGTAAACGGTTCGCTAAAATACCACGAAGCATGTTCAATTATCCGGTCAGTCTCCTGCAACTGAACTGCTCTACACATCAATATTCCTGGCATCAGCGGCTGATTTTGCATTTATTTAAAGCTAATTACTATCTCCACACCAACTTTCGTAACAAGGGTTAAACTTGTTACCATATTAAATCGGAATTAAATTGGCATCCATGAACTTCACTTCCACTAATTCTAAATCAAAAACCTGTAATTTTGCTCAGTCATCGTATGACTTATTTCTAGTTATGAACTTCATACTTTCTCGTTAGCTTGCTGTTTCTTGTTATCTTTTATGTAAACTTTATGCTGAGACAATCAACTAAGAAGATGTGAGACTTACCTGTCGTGCGAGTTGGAATGAGAACTGTGGGTGGACGTGACCCGTCAGCAGCATCACCGCTGTCACCATTACCATCACCACACTCATCTTCATCTTTCTGTCAATATAATTATCATCATCATCATCATCATCATCACCAGTGTCACCATCCCCATCGCCAACCTGCCTTCATCATACTTCTTTCATCATCATTATCGTCATCATCATCATCACCACACCATCACCACCACTACGATCACCTTCACCTTCACAAGATACAACTTTGGAGATACTATATACAACTCAGAGATACAATATAGAATTTAAATAGTAAGGAACTAGATATTTCGGAACTGGAAAAAGATTTGGGGGTTATGGTTAGTAAAGACTTTAAAACAAGACAACATTATATTTTTGCGAAAAGTAAAGCAAATATTATCCTACGTTCTTCTTTTTCGCGAAGAGTAAATGATAGGACATCCAAAGTAATACTACTTTATCTTTCATCAGAAAAGTCAGATTTAGACTATGCCGCGCAATTTTGGTGTCTGTCCTATAGAATGGATATAAACTCCTTAAAATACGAAGAGAGAAACCTGTATTTTACACAGGAAAAATCATCTGAGAAATTACCAATATGCCGGGAATCGAACCCGGGACTCTCAGGTGAGAGCAAGGCAGCATAACACTACACCACGACCAGGAAAGCTTACGTTTTCACAACATAACTGATCTTTTACCTGGTCGTGGTGTAGTGGTATGCTGCCTGGCTCTCACCTGAGAGTCCCGGGTTCGATTCCCGGCATATTGGTAATTTCTCAGATCCTTAAAATACGTACAAAGAAGAGTGACAAAAATTATACAACATATTCGGACCCTTTCATAAGAAAAGTTAACAGATTAAATTTCACTCACTATTAAGATGCAAGAGCAAAGAGAGATTTATAGTGAGGTGTTTAAGTGGATGAAAGGAATAAATATGAGAATATTTTATAAGGTACCAAAACTGACGATACAGTGCAGAACTAGAACTAATGGTTTCAAGCTTAATAAATATTGTTGTTGTAAAGATATATGTAGAACTGGCTTGGTAATAGAGTACTGGATGAATGGAGTAAGCCAACCTAGTGATATAGCTGCTGCCTCTTCCATTGTGAGCTTTAAGCATGGATTAAATAAACATATGGCAGGTAAGGGTTGGATGCAACAAATTTCCTAGTTATTAATTCATCATTTTCCTTCTCAGGCTTCACTGCAACAATTCTATTCTTCTTTTACGCTTTGCAATAATATTTCTACGTCAGTTTTTTTTTTTTTTTTTTTTTTTTCTAAAGAGTGTGGTCTTCCCTCTGTCTTTTTTCGGCTGGAGGGTTTGGTGGGAGGAAGAGAGCCTTCTTTGCTATCCTTGACTTATCAGTATTCTAATACTTTAGTCTCGCTCATACTGGGGCTGCCTAGCATGGGCTATCTGGCCTAATACAGTTATTCTCTCTTCTTATGTTCTCATCTTCATCTTACTCCTATCATCATCATCATCATCACTGTCCCTATCACCATCCTCATCTTCATGTTACCCCTGTTATTGTCATCATCATCTTCATTATAATCACCACCATCACCACCACCTTCAAATATATTCTAAACCAGTCAGTGAGGATATTAGTGTCAGTTAAATGGAAAATGAAAGCAAAAATATTAACCCCTAAAGCATGTCTGGCGGCAATGGCTGGCGGATATCAAGTGTTCAGGAATGCCCGTTTGACGGACGGACATAATGCATTTCCCACAGGTTTGAGGTGACCACTACGGCGTCATGCATGCATATGGGAGGCGGGGAGACTGCATAGGCAGCCAGAGAGGGAGGGAGTTGGAGCTCCTTTTTCATCAGCCCTCGGGACTTGCTTCTGACAATCCCTTTTTGCAGAACTTTTTCAGTGTTTCAGTAACACAGAGAGTAGGCCAGTATTCTCTCTCCTACAATTTCCTCCAACTGTCACCAAGTATCATGCACGTTATATACAACACTTAATTTTCTGTTTTAAAAAATGGAATCTCAACACCCAGCCTAGAGTCCCCGGATCATGAAACCCCCACCATCCACCCCTCTCCTGGTGACGACCAAGAGGTTCCTGGAACCACCGCCTGACTAAATTTCTGCAACATTCGCGGCATTTCCTCTAATTTTCTCTCAGTTAAACACCACGTCTCTTCCTCTGAACCTCACCTTCTCTTCCTTACTGAGGCTTAGCTGTCTGTGGTGACTATCTGATAGCAAATCCTTCTCTGTATCCTCCTGCTTTCTCTATACTCACTTCAAAGCCAAAGGTGGGTGTTGTGCATATGTACACAACAACATATCTTGCTCTCATGTTCCTGCACTTGAATCCTCTGAATTCTCTAATCTCTGGTTTTGGCTGTCCTGTCATTCTCTGACTAAATAATATATCTGTACTGTTTACTTATCCCCTACTTCTACTATGAAAAATTCTTTGACTCTCTTACTTCTAAGATGGAACACATCATTTATCCTTTCTCTGAAATCTCCATTCTAGGAGATTTCAATGCTCACCACCACCTTTGGCTCTCCTCTCCTTTCACTGATCCACCTGGAGAACAAGTCTGCATTTTTTCTATCCTTAATGACCTGGAACACCTTGTACAGCACCCTACCTGTATCCCTGACCACCTGACTGAACCTTTTCCTGACAACTAATCCTTCTGCTTATGTTGTTAATCTTTTCTCTCCATTGGGCTCCTCCAATCACAACCCTATCACCTTAACCTGTCCTATCGCCCCGGTAAGGCCTGTGGACCCTCCCAAGAAGGGGCGGCTTTCACAATTTGGAGCTGCTGATTGGGAGGCTCTCAGGCAGTACTTCTTTGAGTTTCCCTAAAATGATTATTGCTTTCATGGCCGAGAGCCAACTGAGTGTCCGTTGCACATTATGGAGGTTATTCTTTCGGCATGGAGGCATATATTCCTTTCTCTTATCATGTGACAAGTGCAAAAAAAAAAGAAAAAAAAATAGTTTGGTTTAATTGCTTGTTCTAATGCCGTCCACAACAAAGACAGGGCATTCAAAAATTACCTAGCCAACCCACCCTGAATCTCATCTCTTTTATGTTTTTGTCTGGAATCGTACTAAGTCTGTCTTTTGCTCCCCTCCCCCCCCAAAAAAAAATCATTCTTAACCCCTACACCGCGGGCTTGTTTACCAATGACTTGCGTGTCCCGCGGGGTTATTTGGGCTCCGACAGACTCTCAAAAAATATTTGCCAAAAATCAGTTATTAGTCCTAGAATAATAAAATTACATATGCTTATTGCACATACCTTCAGCTTTTCCTGGAATGATTGTTGAGCCTTCGTCAGTTTCCGTAGGACTTGTGGAGACCTCTGAAGTAGGGTAACTAAGTCTCCACTTTACACTTCCCGACAACCCGTAATATGATTACCACAGCCAGATACAAACACTATAAACACTATTCTACCATTTTCAAGTAGTTTGGGATCCATACTAAAAAAAAAAACACTGTGAAAGCAATGGAAATTACGAGCGCGTCTGATCGCTGCACTTGCGCTAGTTCGCTCTAGGCACTCTGTCATTTATTATTCATAAAACCTCTCACACTTTATATTTCTATTACCATATCACACTTATATATATCTGGAGTCTTTCTCCATAAGTTTCCTTCAGTCGTATTATTTTATTGTCACTGAAGTCATTCAATTTTTCAGTCAGTAAAATACGTAGAGAGCCACGGATTCACTCTCACTGTTATAACATAAATTATTTGTACTCATATTCTTATATTACTAATTACTTACATTACTATTTACATTTTCTATTCTATTTTCAATATTTACCCTTCTATTTTACTTACAATATGTTATTCACTGTCACTTTCAGTAAGATAAAACTATAATACACTGTTCAATCATATGAACTGAACATCCATTGCTTTCACCTGCTATTTACACATTATTTACACATTATTTACACATTATTTCCAAATAATTCTGCTTCCACACTTGCACTGTTAGAACTGCTTCTGGCTGTGATAATCGAAGAAGCAGGTTACACAGAGGGGAACCTGGCATTCAGCGCACTGCCAAGAGGTGCGTTTATGCTCACATGCGCACATACCTGACACCTGCGAATCGCAGCCTTCCTTTTCCCTGTGGCAGGCATTAGCTCAAGTCTGTGCCGATCCATATACGCCCTCTGCTCAAGTCGGTCGGGAAGTGTAACTGGATGGCGCCTTGGAGTTGCTGCTTGCACCCTACCATATTTTTCCAGCAGCTGTTGGACACAAGTCCTGGCGAACAACCTCAGGGAGAAGGACTTGGGTGGCTTTACCTTCATCTTGTACAGGATGAAGGCGTTCAGCATCGTCATATCTATGAGATGCAGAAAAACTTTCCTGTACCACCTAGTATTCTTCCTGAGGCAGTCGATCTCACCAATCATCATGTCGGACTTGTCCACCAGCCGCATGTTGATATTATAGTCCAACACAGCATCAGGTTTCATCACAGGTTCGCCTGTCCTACGGTCGACCTTCCCACTGTCTCTCATCTCCCCCTTATGTACGGTGGTGAGCATGTGCACGACTCTCCTGTCATGCCACCGTATTGCCAGCATCTTCTCAGACTTGCGTAGGTGCACGTCTCCTCGCTGCGAGTTTCCCGCCTCTGGGAATTTGGGGAAGTTGGCACGATTACTTTTCACAGTGCCGCAGGAGCCAATGCCGTGCTCAGAAAGGTATTTGGCAAGTTTCGGTGCTGTATAGTAGTTGTCTGTATACAGCACATGATTCCCACCAAAATACTTTTCTAGGAGCACTTTCACTACACAGCCTGAGAAGCCAAGGGGGTGAGTTTTATCGAGATCGACAGTGCTGGCTGAATATATGACGAAGTCAAGGATGTACCCCGTCTTACAGTCGCACAGTACAAAGAACTTAATTCCAAAGCGATGGCGTTTGCTTGGAATGTACTGAACAAACCGAAGACGTCCTCTGAACAAAACCAAGGATTCATCAATGACAACCTTCTGAAATGGGTGGAAGAATGACATGAACTTATCCTTCATTCTGTTCAGAATCTCCCGGATCTTCCAGAGTGGGTCGGTTTGGGAAGGTACATCATTATCGGCAAAGTGCAGGTTTCCCATGATGTTCCGGAAGCGATCTCTGGCCATGTACTTGTTGAAGGTCGGTGAGGGTAGTAAGGGGTCCATGGACCAGTATTCTTCCAACTCATGCTTCTTGGAGTGTGGCATAAGAAGCATGAGGGCAAAGAACACATACAGCTCCTGCACTCCCAGCATGGTCCACTGTTGCATCTTGGCTGCACCTGTACCACTAGCAGCATGTTGTGATTCGAACCTGTTGGTCTCATCACATATGTGCTGCATGACTTCGTCATCTAGGAAGGCCAAAAGGTAGTCGACACACTCAGCATTTTCGTCCATAGCGAAGGCAGGCTGAACTCCTGACGAGCTCTCATCGAAAACCAGGTTTTCGGGGACAAAATCTGACCCTTCCGTCCACGCGAAGGCGTCCAGGATTTCCTGGCGTGGCGGTGGAGGGCTGGTGGTGGTGGTGGTGGTGGAGGTTGGCTGAGAGGGAGGCTTATCTCTGTCAAGGTCACTCTCACTGACCCTAGGTTGCCGTACAGCACTAGCAGCCCTTACCCTACTAGCTACACTACTTTTCACTCTCTTAGATCTACCTCTACCTCTACGGTCGGCCTTCACTGTTGATGCTGGTGGTGACTCCGACGACGAAGACTCCGGAGATAACTCAGCCGACGATGATGACGAGATGAGTAAAGCGGGGCTTGGGGAACGGGGAGGTGAATGCACTCATGACTCATGGCGGGCTGGGTCATGTGGGGGCATTGTTCTGGGGCTAACACGCCGCCTTTTCGCTCCCTTCCCAAATTCTTGTCCTTCCTGCACTAAAGGCTCCTTTCCCTTGGAGCTAGACACTAATTCACTGGTAGAAGCACTTGTTGTCGCTGTTTCTGGCGCGATAACTTCACCCGGCTCATCACACGATTCACCCGAATCGTCAAAGTCACTGTCCATTATTATCATGGACAATTCAGCAAGTTCTCATGCCACTGCAGAGTCACTGAGGCCTTTCCTGCTTGCCTCAACACTTTTCTTTGGCGTAGAGGTCACGGGGCCCTTTGCAATGGGGGCAGAAGCGGCAGGAATGGCGGGGCGCGAGTGCGACATGTTGTCTCTGCAGTGGAAGACAAGGAACTAAATGCCGCGGCTTATCTGAGAAGGGAAGGGTTGACAATGACACTTTGGGCTGACTGCTGCTAACTTACAGGCTAATTTTTTATAGGTAGAAAATCTCGGCAATAAATAAAGAAATAGGTAGTTCCAGGTGAATGTAAATGTCAATTAGGAATCTCCCTTCCTTTCTGATATATATTTTTATTACAGACATCGATTACAAGGCATAAATCAAAGGGGTAATTACCGTGGTAATGTAGCGAATGAATGCACGTGAGGTTTTGTCAGGTGATAATTAGCCAATTTCTGGAGTATAACACTATCACTTACCTGTTTTTTTTTTGGTATATATTATTGGGTAAAAATATAGGGCATAGGGCTTATTTCAATGGATGACATCTGTGGAAAAAGAAGGGGGAAATTTCCGTAGCGCAGCGCGGCGTGGGAGGTGAGAGGAGAGGGTAATGGAGGGCAGGTAGGGAGGGGAGTCACGAAGGGGGTAAATTATCTGAGAAGGGAAGGATTGACAATGACACTTTAGGCTTACTGCTGCTAACTTACAGGCTAATTTTTTATAGGTAGAAAATCTCGGCAATAAATAAAGAAATAGGTTGTTCCAGGTGAATGTAAATGTCAATTAGGATTCTCCCTTCCTTTCTGATATATATTTTTATTACAGACATCGATTACAAGGCATAAATCAAAGGGGAAATTACCGTGGTAATGTAGCGAATGAATGCACGTGAGGTGTTGTCAGGTGATAATTAGCCAATTTCTGGAATATAACACTATCACTTACCTGTTTTTTTTTTGGTATATATTATTGGGTAAAAATATAGGGCATAGGGCTTATTTCAATGGATGAAATCTGTGGAAAGAGAAGGGGGAAATTTCCGTAGCGCAGCGCGGCGTGGGAGGTGAGAGGAGAGGGTATTGGAGGGCAGGTAGGGAGGGGAGTCACGAAGGGGGTAAAATAGCTAAAATGTCAACAATGGATGGGAGTACAGATGAGATTTGGGGTGCTGACTAGTGTTGGACATTGGCAGTACTGATAGATGATACAAGCCACCACTTGAGAGCCCGGGATAATTCAAAATAACACAGAATCACAAAAGTGACGCCCCGCGGTATGATCCATTGTAGCTGAGCGTCACGAAAGTGATGCCCCACTGTTAAGGGGTTAATAAATTGTCACGAATATGCGACATTGTATTATCATGGGAGTCTATGAATGCCAGTGTAAATCCCAGTGAACTTCGCTCAGTTACTAACTGTTCGACGGTTGCACTTCGATTGGAATAAATTTTCAAAACATTTATCAATGTTTTGGAAGTGACTGTTTATATGCACAAACATTAGTGTATCAGTGAGCAATATTAGTATGTATATACCGTTTGCCCCGCCCTTGTAACCACCGGGAGAGGAAGCTCTGCCCTCTTCCCACGAGCGCTGCTGCATCGCGCGTGAACACAGTAGTCTGAGACCGACAGCCCTGAGAGACGGTGTTTCCAGAGCAGTGCAATACAGCAGTGAAGACCACCCCTGGTGTCTTGGCTGTGCCTTGAGCAGCAGATAGCCCAGTCTTCTCGCAGTTCTGACTCCATGTCTCTCCATTTACCATTTCTTTTTTTTCTGTGTTCTAGATTTCAGAGTGTTATGTTGCTTGAGTGCATGAGTGGGCGAATTTACTTGCCTTTAGTTCTTTTGTAGCGTAAGTATTAGTTTTGTTGTAATTAATAAATTTACAGCTTTTCTTTTGAGCTCGATTAAATGTAAAATCGTGTTTCACTTTTCCAAATTGTTCTTACTTAATTTACTTTGCTCCCAGCTTGCACCAACTTTTCTTAATCGCGACTGGTAGTTAAGCCAATTCTTCACAATAATTCATAATAAAAGCGTTAGTGCAAGCTTGTAGTGGCGAAAACAAGAGACTGGCTTACTATTATTAAGCTCCAGGGTGAATTATTAATTATCAGGGGCAGGTTCTTTTTTCTAGGGGCCAACAGTACTTACTCATTCAGAATCCTTGAGTGATTATTCCTTGCTGAGTACTGTTTGAAGAGATAGTTTATAATTCTCGTTTTCTAAGAACTGGCAACGTAAGCCACAATAAAGAAAAAACAAAACTTTAATTCCATAAGTAAAAATCTGTTTAACCTTTTTTCTTTTGTTGACATAATAGCGACCTCTCTCCAGGATATCAGCTCATAGCTGTAAAGATAAATACGAAATATTAACCCATTATCTCCCAGAGTTTCTTGCGAGGGAATTGGCTGGAAGGGTGCTAAGCGTACCGCCCTCCGCCTATCGGCTCATGGTCAAGAAGCTCATGGGTCCCTACCCCGGGGTTCCCTTCCTTATTATATTTTGAAAATGTCCAGATCCGTCCTATATTGAGGACACTGGGGGCAAGGTTAACAAACTCACATGCTCCTAGCTGCATATTAATTATAATCATTAAAGTTCATAGACACAAGGTTACCCTTCTGTTTTAAATTAGGCGACCCGTTCATCATCTAGGAATTTTTTAAACATATACAGCAGAGATAAACCTACATGTGATCCAAAAAAAAAAATATAACGATTTTATGATAATTTCTAACATTGTACAGATCCCCAGAAAAGCATCTGGTTACGTCCCTGGAGGGTTGTGATCTCCAGTATGAGAACTACTGCCCAAGAATAAGCAAGTAATGAATTTGGTTCCAGGTTCTTAATGGTGCTGCTGGGCAAAGAGGAACGAGGGGAAACAAACTTTGCCCAACAGAATAACTGGCCTGAGAAGCGAACGTGGGATCTCGCAGTTGCGAGCTGGATATCCTCAGTGCACCATCGGCTCCCCCGTGATTGGAATAAGGAAAGGGAAACTTAGAACGAGACTGAGAGATCCTGTGAGGGAATATAATTATAAGTGAGGGTGGAGGTTGATAGGAACAAGGGTAATTAATGAGCAGGTGCAGAAACGCTTGTCGGCCTGTTTTTCGAGGTAATCCATAACAGAGTGCAAGGACAGGAAAACGACAGATGGAGAGATGTACTGTACAAAGAACAGTTGCATTTATGAAAGTGCAAGGTAACTTCGGTATTGGGGAAGCCGGTGGTGCCTTGGTTAGTATATCCAGCCCTACGAGTATACTGAAAAAACATGATTTTGATCTCTAGACTGGATGAGTATTAAAAAAAAAAAATCGTCCTCGTACATCCAACAACACAATTAGGAACCTGGATATAAAGTTGACTTGCGGGTCGTGTTCTGAGGAAAGACTGGAAATTAGCGAAAATTGATTGCTTCCCAGAATCACCCTCGTGCAGTCGACAGGAATATAGCGAAGTCTTCTTCTAGAATGCATGAACATCACTGATCTTGCAATTGCCGAACCACCTCTAGCCCACAGGTTTTGCGTGAGAAACATTAATAAAGCATGGCAGTGGTGTGGACACGAAAGTATCAAAAGTTTTATTGGTGGGTGAATGGGGTTAGATTCTTTTCAGGGGAAACTTTCAGTTGACCTGGGTTATAGTTGTTACGTTCTGATATTAGGGTCACTCACTACATTTTTTTTTAGTGGGAAATAGACTTAAAGTGACAACGGCGACGATTATTATGGTGATGGATGATTGAAGATGATGTTTAAATAATTGATAATGATGTTATGGTGGATAGATAGTGGTTGGATGAGTGATGGCTGATTGATAATGATGTTAATACAGATGACAGTTTCTGAAAATAATGACTGACACCAATAATAAAGGGTAATCGATTATGATGATGATACTCGTATATGAACGATGATGGATATTGCCTGATGGACGAAGGCTGATGGATGAGTCATGATTGGTTGATGGATGAGTGATGGATGACTACTGATGGATGATTCATGAGTGGTTGATGGATGAGTGATGGATGACTACTGATGGATGATTGATGAATGATTGATGGCAGAGTGATGGATGATTATTGATGGGTAATTCATGAATTATTGATGGATGAGTGATGGATGACTTGATGGGTGATTCATGAATGAGTGATGGATGAGTATTGATGGATGATTCATGAATGATTGATGGATGATTATTGATGGATGACTCATGAAAGAGTGATGGATGAGTGATGGATGAGTCATGGATGATTGATGGATGAGTGATGGATGAGTCACGGAAGACTGAAGGATGAGTGATGGATGAGTCATGGATGAGTCATGGATGACTGATGGATGAGTGATGGATGAGTGATGGATGAGTGGTGGATGAGTCATGGATGATGGATGGATGAGTGATGGATGCTGCTGATGGATGATTCACGAATTACTGATGGATGAGTGAAGGATGACTATTGATGGATGATTCATGAATTATTAATGGATGATTTATGAATGATTTTTGGATGAGTGATGGATGATTCATGACTGACTGACTGACTGATGATTCATGAATGATTGATGGATGAGGGATGGACGATGACTGATGGGTGATTCACGAATGACTGATGGCTGAGTGATGGATGACGATTAATGGATAATGAATGATTATTGGATTTTGACGGATAGATGGTTGACTGACATTTGTGTAATGGATAAATCATGAATGGATGATTGGTGTATGACGACTGGTAGATGACTGATGGATGATGACTAACTGATGATGGACGCTAATCAGATTCAGAATACTTTATTCCATTAGACAATGAGTTTTCGTTTTACATTAACAACACGTCCGTCAGTTTCGACATACTTCCTAAACATATACAATCAAATACTGTAATATTGTGGACTAAACACTAACCTAAAGCCAATAATGATTATAAAAACACATATTTCTTAATTAACAAGACACATGTTAGATATCTGGAAACAAATTCGCGCCATGGTTCACGAGATGGTATTTGATTGTACAATTGGAACTGTTTGAAGTTATTTTTTCTGTAATGGTGTTGGAGAGCATGTTCCAGATCTCAGGCCCAAGCACACAAGCTGAGCGAGTACCACTGTCTGTGTTGTCTTAGGAACATGATCATATTTTTATCTTGTGCATTGGGAGGTTCAAGAACCATTCAGCAGTTTCATTATTAACCCGTTAGCTCCCAGGGTTCCTATATGAGGGACTGTGCTGGTAGGGTACTAAGCGTACCGCCCTCCGCCTATCGGCTCATAGTCACGAAGCTTATAGGTCCCTTCCCTAGGTTTCTCTTATTTATTTATTAAGTTTGGAAACGCCCATTTCCGTCCTATACTGACGACACTTGGCGCAAATGAATTAATAATCTTTAAGACCATTAAAGGACTGTCATATAGAAATTTTACTTTTATTGTTAACAATTCCATTTCTTTGGAGACAGGGGTTACGTGGTCATGCTTTTTCACTCCTCCTACAGCCACTTTTGCAGCTGGGCATAATAATGTGATATTAGTGCCCTATATTCTTAACCCACTGGAAACCAGTGTCCGGAATATTGGACAGAACTGGGATTTTTCAAGTCTTTATAAAGCAGGGAACCCCCGGGTAGGGACCTATGAGCTTCGCGACTATGAGCCGATAGGCGGAGGGCGGTATGCTTAGTACCCATCCAGTGCCATGCCTCGCCCAGCACCCCTGGGATCCAATGGGTTAAGCAGTAATTAATCATACTCACTACTAAAGTCTGAACCAGTATAATCCTTGTAGGTCTATCAAAACTCTCCTTGGGTCTGTTAAGATATACTGGAGCACCAGATACTTTTTTTTACTTCGTGTTAAGAGGTACTAAAATCGAAATGATGGTCAAAATACACACCCAGGTTCGTTACATGTGCACTAGGGAGAATATTGTTCCTATCAAAATGAATAAATACATCGTTATTCATAGGTTTGAATAGTTGTTGCGTGCATATAAAATTGAACTGTTAAAGTTGAGCATGACGCCACTTCTATGAAAGTAAGCCTTGGCATTCCTTAGCATTTTTATAGCACAATTAATGTGTTTATCAACACTGTCAAAAGTATTACTATGAATACATTGTGTGCTGTCAGCATATTGCTCTGGCAAACAGTCATTTAGGCTCTCAGCCATGTCATTAACATAGAAAATAGTGTAGGGTAAAAGAAAGAACCTTGGCGAACTCCAAAATGTCCTGCTGTTTTAGTTGATAAACCATCGTTAATGCGAGCTGATGGGGTCGTATGTGATAGGTAATTCTATCCGAAATGAATCTATTTGCAATCTGTTAGCTAAAAATTCCATTATATTGCTTGTATATTGTCACACACATTACCACCCTCGTACTTGTATGTTGTCAGTACAGGAATCATTAATTCGTTTAGACTGGCCTGAGGCCCTTCCTTGCATGTGTTTCGGGATAACACTCGTATATTCATGGAGTTGGTGCACGAATTTATCCCCATAAAATACTTGCAGATATAGCATTCAACAATGCACATCAACTATGCATGATGTGTGTGTGTGTGTGTGTGTGTGTGTGTGTGTGTGTGTGTGTGTGTGTGTGTGTGTGTGTGTGTGTGTGTGTGTGTGTGTGTGTGTGTGTGTGTGTGTCACACGGGCAGAATGGCAAAGTATCAGGTCATGGAGATAAAATGGGCAAGAAGGAGGACAAAAGAAAGGGTTTAAGTTTTTACTCAGTCTAGAATATCTTCACCAAGATTGCCTTTATTTGACCGAGTTCCCACAAGCTGATTTAATTCATATCTGGGAAGGTTTTCATCAGTGAAGAGCTAATAATCCCACATCTGCTTCCACCAGGTCAACAACTCTCCCTTAGGCTGATACAGCGACATCTGGATGCAACGAGGAACAATACAGGTGTAACAGTCGTGAAGAACATATGGTGTTTATTCCATGTAAGATGGGAAACGAAATTATTTATCTGAACAACCCTGAGTAGACTGTTTGTTGTTGTTTTGTAACCCTGGTCTGTTTGGCCAAGCAGACCCATTAATCGCAGGCAAGCAATCCCCCCTGCAGGGCCATCAGACAGAGATTCGCCACAGCAAGGTGCTGGAAAAACGTGGTGGTTTTGTTCCTGCATGGACGCCGCATTTGCGTTTCTCTATCCAATTAACAGGGACACCATAGTATGCTCCAAGTCACCCTGTTATTTGGTTAAGTAGTTACCACCCAACTTGGAAAACATTTTCAAGGGTTACAGGAAACCATCAGTCACTCAGCGTTGAGTCACCTGAATTGAAAAGAAGAGTAATAAAAGATAATAGGAAGAATATGAGAAAATATGAGGAGAGGAGGGCAGACACAGATAAAAATGATGGGGATGAAGGAAGAAGTAGACAGCATTACTACAGGTGAGTGGATAATGAGCATTTCCACTTACCATCAGGCCTACCACCCTGGATTGGTGAGATAGGGTAACATATTCCCACTAAATGCATTTATGGCTCATGACATATGGACCTGATGGGGTTTCTCCTGTATTCCTCAAGAACTGCACTTCTGTGCTTACTCCCTGCCCAGGTAAACTCTTTTGCATTTGTCTATAAACTTGTACCTTTTTATCTTGGTGGACATTTGCTCTCATTCAGCCTGTTACAACGAAGGTTAACCATTTCCAGCCCCCTAACTATCACCCAATTGCCTTAACTCCCCCTATTTTTTTTTTTTCCCCGAAAGTTTTGAATATTTTCTTAACAAAAAATAAATAAAAATAAAAATAGAGTACCATTCCTATTGTCATCTTTCCGATCGCCATTATGGGTTCCGCCAGGGATGCTTCACTGGCGATCTTCCCTCCTTCCTTTCAGACACCTGGCCATCCTCCTTTCAGGACTTTGGCGAAAACTTTGCCACTGTATTCGACATCTGAAAGGTTTTCGATCGAGTCTGTAATAAATCTTTAATGTCCAAACTGCCCTCTTACAGTTTCCATCCTTCTATCTGTGCCTTCATCTCTAGCTTCCTCTTTAGTCGTTCTACAGCAGCTGTTGTAAACGGCCACTGTTCGTCTCTTCGAACTATCAGTAATGGTGTTCCTCAGTGTTCTGTTCCATCACCAACTCTAATCCTTCTATTCATCATCGACATTCTAAGCTGTACATCTAACCCTATCCACTCCTACGCCGGTGACTCCACCCTTCAGCTTTCCATTTGCTTCTCGCAGTGTCCATCTCAGCACTTACCTTAATAAACAGCAGATGAGGCTATGGAACACCTAATGTCTGACCTGGCTCATATCTCTGATTGGGGTAAACGTAACCTTGTTGTTTATAATTCATCAGACACTCAGTTCTTATATCATTCGACCCACCAAAATCTTCCTCAGGAGTAGCCTGTTATTTTTAAATATATCTAACTTAATTCTGCATCATTTTTAGACATACTTGGAGTGTCTTTTTCTGCTGATTTAACTTGAAAAACTATATTGCCTCTCTTGTAAAATCTGCATCTGAGAGATTAGGTGTGCTAAACCGACTCATTGCTTGCTTTACTTCTGCGCAGATGTTGACTTTATACAGAGGTTTTATTCGCCCTAGTGTACAATACAACTCTCATGTGTGGGGAGGTATCGATATACAGCTCTTCTCAACAAGGTGGAGTCGAAGGCTTTTTGTCTCATTAACCCCTTTCCACCCAGTGTCCTCATTTGAGGAGGGAACTGGACATTTTCAAAAGTTTCTTTAAAGTAACTGGTAGATTTGTCAGTGTTTCACCCGTTAGCTCCCATAGTTCCTGTGTGAGAGATTCTGCCGGATGGGTACTAAGTGTACCGCCATCCGCCTGCCGGCTCATAGACGCGAAGCTCATAGGTCCCTACCGCTGGGTTCCCTTCTTTATCAACTTTTGAAAATGCCCAGTTCCGTCCTCAGCTGAGGACACTGGGCAGAAAGGGGTTAACTCTCCTCATACTGGCTCCCTTCAACCCCTGTCCCTTTGCCACACTGTTATATCCTTTTCTTTTTTTCTATCGTTATTTCAGTGCTCAGTGCTTCTCTGAACTGTTTGTCTTCATCTCTCCACTACTTCGGGCGTATAGCACGCGTCTAACAACAAATCACATTCTTTTTCTGTCAAGCTCTCAGATACCAGAGTAAACTTTTACTCCCAGTCTCTCCTGTATGCAAAAGATCACCTTAGGAACTGCATTTCCTACTGTCTATAAGCTCTAGTCTTTTAAACACAATCTGTCCAGGTATCTCGAAATGAACGGATCATGAATTTGGCTCTCTGTTATTTTGTTTTTATTTTTTCTTGGAGGGAACAATCTTGTTGGCTTCTAGCCTTTGCTTCCTTCTCCCATGCATATAAAAACAAAATCACTAGGGATGGGATGCTCTGCTGTCCTCTGCTTTCTTTCGAGCTTAGACCCTGGTCGACTGTGTGTGTGTCATGTTTTGCTTCCACTCGGTTCCACACTTACGCTTTGTTGTGGTCCGCAGCAGTATATACTCCAAGTTACCAACAGTGGTTGGAAATATTATTGATAGTGACTGTGACCTTTGCACAGAGTGTGGGGCTTATGTGACAATGTAAGTTCTACAAGTCATGGTGAGGTACACACGTGATTACTAATCTCTGACCAGAGACGCATGGCGGGCAGTGTTATGACCACACACGAGCCAAGCATTCGAACACAGCCTCAACACTATTGGACGGGGCAAAGATCTGTAACCAGGTGATTTGAAGCGTTCTACTCCTACCTCTGATATTACCATATTTTTATGGCTTCTCTTCCATAATATTGAAATTTCCGTTCATTGACAGCGGCCGACCTTTCTCCAATCAGTCTGTAATTGGGCAATATCCAAGAAGCAAACATGTGCCACTGTATGTGGGTATTGGCATCATATACACCGTAATAATGAATTATGAATTAACGACATTTATTGCACATATTTTGACCAAAGGGGACATGCAGCTAAGACGTAGCGTCGGAATAGCGCAGCCGTTCCCAGTGGATGGTAATGGGGCCTGTTATCATTAGGGGATAAAAAAAAATCCAGTTCAAAGGAGTAAGTAATGGCTGAATTAGTAGAAAGGCGGCCTGGAGTCTTAATGGACCCAGGATCGAATCCCGGCTGGGGCAGGGAACAGTCTTACGATTTGAATTTCATAAAAGCAGACTTCATTGTGCTACCAGAAGATCCGCCGACATGTCGTAAAAACACCCCCGCTAATACCAATACACCAGCCTGTATGAGACAGCCCTAGCATGTACTCAATATGGACGGTGGGTGTTAGATCCAAAATGGTGACAAGTGGAGGTGTGTAGGAGGACTACTGGGCCGTGGGATTGGCCCTGAAGCCTTTGCTCAGAGTCGGACACATAAAAGAAATATATATATATATATATATATATATATATATATATATATATATATATATATATATATATATATATAAGCATACTTAGAATAAGTCGTGTGGATGCTGGCTGCTATGGTAATCGTGGATATTTCTCCTCTATCACCTATCAACAGTTCGGCTAAAGACTCGCCTCAAGAAATTGGTCAGTGAAATAATATACAGATTAATAAAATACAGTATGCATGCCAAATATCATGCACTCATACACACTAAAAAATAAGAGCAATGACCAACTTTCATGTCAATTCCTTAAGATACATATATATTACTTGAAAAAGTAACATAATATGTGAAGCAAAATATAACAGAGAAGTGGAGGAACGATTGGGTAAATATGAATCGGAGCAGATGGGGGACGTGGATGGTGTGCAAGACATTCACAGAAGAAACAGGTGCAGCATGTGAGGTGGTGTGTGGGGTGAAGAGAAGACGAAAAGGGGTGCAAGGAACAGCATGGTGGAATGAAGAGGTGAGACAGGCTGTGGCACAAAAGAAGAAAGCATATAATGAATGGATGAGAAATAGGGGCGTGGAAGAAGTTAAGAGACGGAAGAGAGTTATATATAGAAAGGAAGAGAGAGGTGAAAAGATTAGTAAGAGAGAGTAAGAAGAGAGTGGATGAGGAATTTGGAAAGAATTTGAGTGAAAAGTGGAGGGAGCGTAAGAAAATGTTTTGGAAGGAGGTAAAGAGAGTTAGGGTGGCAATGAAGTTAATAGGGGAGTGAAAGATAAAAATGGTAGATTACTAGTGGAGAAGGGAGAATAAGTGAGCACATGGAGAGAACACTTTAAGGAATTGCTGAACATAGAGAATGAAAGTAATGCGAATATAAGTGGCTGGGGAATGGCTGGGAGAAGGAGGGAGGTGAGAAGACAGGAAAAAATCAGTAGGATGGAAGTTGTGGAAGCAATGAAGAAAGTCAAAATGGGGAAAGTCCCAGGAACTGATGAAGTGTGTGGTGAAATATCGAAGCATGGGGGAGAGACAGTAGTAGAATGGATGTGGAAGATGTGCAGATTGGCCTGGGAGGAAGGTAGAGTCCCGGAGGATCGGGAGTCAGGCATAATTACTCCCTTTCACAAAGGGAAAGGGGAAAAAGAAGTGTGTGGTAATCATAGAGGTATTTGTCTTCTTAGTGTAATAGGAAAAATATATTGTAGGATACTTACTGACAGAGTTAGGGAAATAACAGAGAAATTAGTTGGAGAAGAAAAGGAAGGCTTTAGGAAAGGAAGAGGTTGTGTAGATCAGGTATTCATTCTCAGTAATTAGTGGAAAAGTTTCTAGAGAAGGAAAGAAGTTGTCTGCAGCCTTTATGGATTTGGAGAAAGCATATGACAGGGTGGAAAGACAAGGATTGTGGAAAGTATTAAGAATATATGGAGCAGATGGGAAATTGTTGAATGCTGTGAAGAGTATGTATGAGGCTAAGGCTGCAGTGCGTGTGGTTAGTGAACCGAGTGAATTTTTCTATCTGAATGTTGGGTTGAAACAGGGATGTCATGTCTCCATGGTTTGGTTGTTCAATCTGTATATGGATGGGGTTATAAAGGAGATACAAGGTAAAGGAGTGGATGTTGGAGTGGCCCTAGTGAGAGTGGGCAGTGTTTGGAAACTCCCTGTACTGTTTTTTGCAGATGATAATGTGTTGTTAAGCGAAGACGAAGGGGAGCTGCAAGGTATGGTGGACGAATTTGGGACAATGTGTAAGAAATGGAATCTAAACGTGAATGTAGGGAAGAAAGAGTAAAGTTATGGTCTTCGTGAGAAGTGAAGTCAGTGAATGTACAATAAGGTTGGATGATAAGAAAATGGAAAATGTGAGTACGTTTAAGTACTAGGGGAGCGTGATGAGTAGGGATGGAAGTTTGGAGGATGAAGTGCTTGAAAGTGTACAACAAGGAAGAAATGTTACTAGTTCCTTGAAAGCAGTGATAAGAAGCAAGGAAGTGAGCATGGAAGTGAAAAAGTAACTATATGACAGTATTGTGATACCAACTCTAACGTATGGAAGTGAAGCTTGGACCTTGTCGGAGGGACACAAGTCAAGAGAGCGGTGGAAATAAGTTATCTGAGAGGAGCTTGTGGAGTCACATGGAGAGACAGACTGACAAAATAAGGATGTAAAGGAGCATTGTGGTGTGGATGTGGATGCGATAGGAAGCGTTAGGAAAAACACATTGAAGTGGTTTGGCCATGTGGAGAGGGTGGAGAGTGAGAGACTGACGAGGAGAGTGTATGTGAGTGAGGTGGAGGCGGAGGGCAAGGTAGTGATGGAGGGATGGAGTGGAGAGATATATGAGAGAGGGGGTGTGTGAATTGGGAGCAGGGCAGTGAAATGACGAGGGACAGGGCGACGTGGAGGCGACTTGTTTGTGGCCACCCCGTATGGGATTAAGGCGTCTGGCAATAGATAGATAGTTAGAAAGTGTTTCAGTGATGCTTAGGAAACTGTTCATTGAAACACTAAACCTTTCTGGAAGAATGGCTGAGCGTGTATGATTATGTAGCCTACACTTGGCCACGACTTTGGCTAACTTTCTGATCAGAGATTTATAATCATGATTGTACAATTACCAGTACTGAAATTGGTACGGTTGCTGGTGCGTTTTAGTAAATGTGGAAAACGTGTACCGTATTTGTTTACATCGCAGCTTCAGAGAATGACTGAGCTGGCAAACCTCGTTACTACGATCAGATTACAGTGTTTCAGATTCCCTCTCCATATACAGTAGGTTAAAATAATTGGCATACAAAGATGTGTATTCATATTACAGTCATACGAAACATAGCAGCAGCTCAAAAAAAAAAAAACTATATCTATCTATCTATCTAAATCTATATCTATCTATCTATCTATCTATATATATATATATATATATATATATATATATATATATATATATATATATATATATATATATATATATATAATTTAAAAGGACAATGTGTATTATTCATTTGGGTAAGTGTTTCGGATTTGGTTCAGACTATAGGTGAAACATGGGTGTGCTGAAGCAACTGAGTTAAAGACTTATATTTAGGTTAGTAGGTTAAGGCATGGTGTTTATACAGTGCAAGTGATGTAACTGCATAATATTTTACATAAATAACATGTTTTGCGGAATCAGTGCTTGTAATGCATATAAATATCAAAGATTGAAGCAGATGGAGTTCGAAGGGTTCCAACGAATCCCTGTCTCATTATGAGGGTCGACTCTCTCTCTCTCACTCTCTCTCTCTCTCTCTCTCTCTCTCAGTCTACACCCAGCCTTAGCAGAGTGTGGACGTCCCTGCCTGCATATTTCAGCCAGGCTTCACTTTGTAACTCGAAGCTTTGAATGCGGGGGGCCTCGGGACCCCCCTGCCATATCCTGCCCCTTCTGATACGTTGACGACCACTGACCCAGTTATGAACACTTCATCTGACCACTTCTCAACCAATTTGCCACACACTTCAACACTTCCCTCAGTTCCACTAGCTGTTCCTGATGTTTCTATTAGTTCCTCTGTTGCCGCCTCTTCCCTCATTGTCGCACTAGAGCCTTATAACCACCATTCCGCCTCTAGACCTGCTTCATCTGTCTCGAACACATCCTCAGTCCAAGTCCACCTCCACAGTGTTTTCCTCTTTCTTCCTTCCATTCTTTCCAAACCTTGACATTCATTTTCATCATCCATTTTAGACACTCAGAACTGGACAAAATGCTTTACCATTCCGCCTTATGCCCCTTTTTCCTCGGATTATTTATAGTCCCATCTGCTTTTGCTCCATCGTGTTGGGAAGGATGTGACATTCTGTTCCCCGTGTGATTGATCTCGTATTGTTATTGTCCAGTATAAAGCCCAGACTAATGCTATGACTTTTCTCTTGGATACTGCTGGTGCTCCCAATCCGACTTCCAGAAATTTGTGCCTGAATTCATTTGTTGGTATCGTTGTGGTCCCTCCGTGTATTCGGTTGGGAGACGGAATTTACTGACTGTTCACCACATATTCAGGCTGCCCTACAGGAGTTGGGTTATGATGTGCTGTCTGTTCATTGCTACAGTATTCCACGACGAGGAAATCAAACACGCCCTATTAATATTGCCAAGATCACGTTCAATTCATGGTCTCTTCCCGATCATATTATCGGTGGTATGAAACTCCCAGTGAGAGAATTAATTGATCCTCCTCGCCAGTTCTGATCTTGCTTACGCTATGGCCATCCCAGTAAATGGTGTTGTTCAGT
Organism: Coenobita brevimanus; assembly: GCF_032717465.1. NCBI lineage: Eukaryota > Metazoa > Arthropoda > Malacostraca > Decapoda > Coenobitidae > Coenobita > Coenobita brevimanus. The sequence continues at coordinate 40,088,615 of NC_137047.1, forward strand.
GGCTATTTGTTCTAGATGTGCTCAGCACTGTCATACTGACGTAAACTGCCCCGTTGTTGCATGCCGTTGTCCTATTTGCGGTGATGGTCGTCCAGCTTGTTTGTTCTTATCACAACTTCATGTTTGAGAGTGAAGTCTCTCGTTCTCGTGCTCGTGAACTGATGTCACTTAGGAAGGCACGTCAGATTGTTCATAGCATGGGTTTTGATGGCTGTTCCACATGCAGGCCGTGTCCAATGGTCAGGCAGGGTCCCTTCTACGTCCTCACAAACTCCTGCTCCTAGTGCTCCTTCCCATCCGCCAGTATCAACTTCCTCTGTCCCTGCAGCTTGTTGTCCAGCCTCGTCCAACTTCTGCCCTCCACCCCGTCAGTCTCTTGATGGCCGATTACCAAACGCCTCCCACAAGGTCCGAGTTTAGTCTGCTGCATCCACTGTCATAAGGCACACCCTGGGTCTTCAAATGACTGTGACTGGTTTAGGCTGGAAAGAGAAATCCTTCTTATTCACAATGAAGATAAAGTGACTTTTGCTGAGGCCTGGACTAGTGCCCTGACGTCCGTGTTGAGAAATGGGGAGTTTTATGCTTCAATTCTGTCCCGTCGTAGGAGTAAACGTCATCCTGTCATAAAGCAGTCCCAAGACTCACCTTTATCCTCATCTACAGTGACCCCATCACCTGTTTCTGTGTCTCTGGGACCACAGCCTCGACTACTTGATGCTGAAGTCCCTGTGCATAAGAAAGTGACCTCTATTATGTCGCAATCCTCAACTGGGGTTTTTGAAACACGGCTTCCCTCAAAACTTCATCGTGGCTCCTAAGATTCTTTGATTGCTGATAATCCTCCAAACAAAATATCTATAGTTGAATCCTTCTCTTGTGATGTCTGTCCTTCAGCACAACAGCCCTCAGGCCTTAATTCAGAGTCTGGGAGGGTGCATGGGGTGCCAGTTCCATCTGATACTGTACCTCCTTCTTGGAGAAGTTGGATGATTCCCTTCCAGCCACCTGTGAAGAACCGGTCCTGCCAGCCTCATCTTCGGGGTCTGGGACTTCCGCCTCTCCTGTCAGCTGTCGTGGGTCACCGGGGAAGGTGGACAGGAGTGAGAAAGTGCTTCAATCACCTACTGGGCCTTGTCATGCTGGCCTGAAGTCCTCTGCTTCTTCAATGGCATCAGGCCATTGCGCCACCCACCGCAGTGCCCCTGGCTCCATTTCTGGTGTGAGTACCCATATTCGAAAGAAGGCCGTGTCACAGGGCCATTCTGTGATTACTTCTAAGTGATCATTTATTTATTGTCTGAGATTTCTTTCTCTTCCCTCATTTATTTTATTCTCCTTTGCTCCTCTGTAATTATTATTATTTTATGGCTTTCTCGGCTAGCATACTGCAATGGAATTGTCGAGGGCTGCGAGACAATTGGGAAGAGCTGCAAACCCTCCTGATTTCTCCTTTTTGTGTATGTCTCCAAGAAACTCTTGTAGGTTTTGCCACTCATCATGTGCCATCTGGGTATTATGTTTTTACTCAGTGCCAACTCAGGGTCCTGTTGGTGGTAGTGCTGTTCTGGTGAGGGCTAACGTCCCTCATCGACCAGTCCACCTCCAGTCTGACCTCCAGTGTGTTGCTGTACAGTTGCATGATCACCCCTGGTATACAGTTTGTTCCAAATATTTGCTGCCCAACATAGCAGTCAGTAGTGCGGAAATTGAGAACCTTCTTGGTTAGTTACCTACTCCCTTTCTTCTCTTGGGGGACTTTAACCCGCGCTGTCCCGGCGACATGAATTAACGTCCGCACATGATATGCACTCATGTCCCAGCGACGTGAATTAACGCGGCAACATTGCAAGGTCCATAATTTGCACAATTTTCAATTTTCGTGAGTGATTTCGCGAGTGATTTTTGGCACGTATACACGGGACACCTTCCTCTATTCCTCTACAAGATGCCAAGCAGGGACAATGCCTTACACCGCATAACCTTTCCCCACCCTGCACGCCATTGTCTCGGCAATTCACCTGTTACCAGTGACCTAGCCAATAAAGACATTCAGGGCCAGAGTGATTCCCCAATCGATGATAATGTGGAGGACAAAGTTTACATAGCATTAGAGGAAGAAACAGTCAGAAATGATGATCAGGTAATGTGGGAAAAAAAGGTCATGAATGGTGATGAGTTAGTGAGTGAAACAATGCTTATAATGCCTATATTACTGTTTGAAAACCAATATACTCTTGTACTACATATAAATTCGTACCAAGTAAATAAATAAATACTGTTTATGAGTGGATAAAATAGTTACCCTCCCATAGAACTCGTTTTCTTTGGTGCCAGCCTGTTAGAAAACCCAGTCAGGTAAAGAAGTACTCGTACCTACATTGAATATTTTAAACCTCAGGTGAGCGATTTCTCTATGAATTTTCGATGTTTCTCACCAAAAGCGGATGTTTGAGCCAAAAAAAAAAAAAAGGTCAAAAAATGTTGGGACTGGGGCGTACCACTGCTCAGAAAACGTCGGGATGGGGCGGGTTAATGGTCGCCACCCTATGTGAGGTGACTGTCTTGTTAACCAACGTGGGAGTTTGTTGGCGTCCTTATTGGAGGATGAGGATCTTGCCTTGTTTGATACTGAGGTTTTTGCATATTCACCCCAAATTGGTTCCTTTACTGCAATTGACCTTTCTGTCTGCTCTCGTGACTGCCTCTGGACTTTACCTGGAAGGTTACGGAAGATCTACATGGGAGTAATCACTTTCCCATCATCCTTACTGCAATGGTATCTAGTCCTTGTTCCTGTTTACCAAGATGGAGGTTGGATAAGGTGGATTGGTCACTTCTATATTCTTTGATTTCTGTTAATGTCTCTGCTGTTGACTTTCCACATATAGATAAGGCTGTTTCGTTCTTTACCTTTGCACTGCATTCTGCTGCCCATCAAGCTGTTCCTAAAACCTCTGGTATGTATAGGTGTCAACCTGTCCTCCATGGTGGAATTAGGATTGCAGTATTGTTGTATGTGCTAATAGCTTTCTTACGATATTGTAGATGCAGAACAGAACATAATCTTGTCGAATTCTGGAGGGCGTGGGCTAATACAAGCTAGGCGGGACTCTTAGTTGGCTTTTGTATCATCTATAACTCCAAGACGCCAGTGTCTCAGATGTGGAAGAGGATCCGAAAGATTTCGGGTAAATTCGCTCAAGGCATGTCCTCCATGCTGATATCTAATAGTGAACCTGTTGATGACTGCAATTGCAGCTGTTTTAGCATCTGCCTTTGCGGCTGTCTGTCATTCTCCAATTTTTGCCAGACATCGGGAGGTGGAGGAGGCTAAGGTGCTAGACTTCCATTCAGGGAATGGGTAGACTTACAGGCTTCCTTTCTCTCATCACGAACTTCAACCTGCCTTTTCCATCTGTCATGACACCTCGCCAGGGCTGGATGATATTCCCTATGCAATGCTTTGGCACCTGGATGAAGATGCACTGTCTTTCTTCTTAGCCTCTTTAATGGAATCTGGAGAGACTCTCCTGGTCCCACCTCCTGGCTTGAGGTTATTGTCCTGCCATTCCAGAAGCCAGGGAGGGCAGGTTACAGTCCCCTGGAAAATCAGCCAATTGCCCTAACATCTTGCATGTATATTGAAATAAATGGTCAGTGCCCACCTAATGTACTGTATATCCTCAAAAGGAATGAATTTCTCATTCAGTGTCATTATGATTTTCAAAAATGTCGCTCAACACCCGATGCACTTGTTCATCTTGAGGCTGCAGCATGTGACACTCTTGCTAGGAAGCAGCATCTGGTCAGCACTTTCTTTGACCTAGAAAAGGCATATCATATTACGTGGCAGTTTGGTATCTTCAAAAAACTCCATTCTTTTGGTTTACATGGCAAGCTGTCCCCATTTATATTGAATTTTCTGTGTGACCGTTCTTTCAGGGTTCGGGTTGGCTTCACCCTGTGACCCTCAGGAGGAAGGAGTGCCTCATGGAAATGTCCTCAGCATGACCCCTTATTCTATAGCATTGGATGGTATTGTGTTCTGTATTCCAGGGGAGGTGTTTGCCTCACTGTATGTCGATGATCTGGCCCTATAGTATGTTGCTTCCAGAATGTCCGTGGCTGAATGTTGCATGCAGCTCTCCCTGGACAAAGTCTCTCATTGGGCCATCTTTTATGGCTTCCATTTCTCATCAACCATAACGGTGGCCTTGCATTTCTGTCGCTTTAGAGGTCCTGATCCTGACTTCCAGTTGTATGGCCACAGGGTGCAATATGTGAGCGAGACAAGGTTCCTTGGCCTTGTTTCTGGCAACGACTTTCATGCCTCCGATACTTCTCTCTCGTACGGATTCTGTCTCACTCGTCTTGGGGCGCCGACAGAATTATCCTGCTGTATCTTACCATGCCTTAGTAAGGAGCAAATTGGACTATGGATGTGTGGTGTACTCTTCTTTTACTGAGGCAAGGCTGCGACCACTAAATTCAATCCACCATGCTGGGATCCATCAGTCATCTGGGGCTTTCCGGTCTTACCCGATTCCTAGTTTACTGGTTGATGCAAATGAGTCGCCATTGGTTCTCCACCGGCAATCCTTAATGATACAGTGTTGGCACCGCCTTCACCGTCTTCCATCCCTATTGAGTTGTCAGGCTGTCTCTGAGGTCGCTCTTCGCCCCTTTTCCAACACCCCCCCTCACTATGCACATCTATTTGGGTACAGATTGAGAGTTCCCATGGGGGAGTGGGGTATTCAGTCCTCCCCTGTTTGCCCAGTGCATGTTCCCCGAGTGGCTTCCTGGCTTCTCTCAGAGGTACTACCATGTGTATACTTCCCTAGGAGGATGGCCTCTCTTTCATCTTAGGTAGCCCTGTCTTATTTTCTAGAACATGCCTATGCTCACAGTAACTCGATCCATTTCTGATGGATCCAAATCCCGTATGAGGGCAGGCTTTAGTGTCATTTTCAATTACTTTAGCTGTGGTGGGAGTCTCCCTCCTTCCGCATCTGCTTTTACAGCTGAACTTACTGCCATTTTAGTTGCAGTTGAATTGATTTTTAGTTTCCCTCCATCTGCATTTGCTCTCAGACATCTGTGCACCAATCCAACTCTTCATTTCCTAAATCTTTCCTCCACCTCCTTTCCGTTCTCTGCAATCAGCTCCAAGTCATCAGCATACATAACCTCCCATCGGAGTTTATTTCTGAAGTCAAATGAAAGAGCTTCTAGCACCGTGGCAAATATGTAGGGGCCCAAAACTGACTCTTGATGCACGCCAACATTCACGGAATATTTATCGCTCAATCTCCATTCACCTGGGTGCGTGCACTTACATATGCATAAACATAACTATTCTAACCAGCCACTGCTCGATCTCAAGTTTCCTCATTCCCCACTTCACCACTTCCCTAAGGATTCTGTCAAATGCCTTCTCCAATCCAACAAACAGAAAGCACAGCTCTTGTTCAGTTCCAATATTTTTTCCTGAAACTGTCATACAATGAATATGGTATCAGAGAGAGAGAGAGAGAGAGAGAGAGAGAGAGAGAGAGAGAGTAAAAATAAGTAATAAGTATACTAGTTAAGTAATGTTATTGCATTATAATATTATTCATGATTTTATAGATCTATTTTCCTGTATCATGTGGAATTGTTAAATTAAAAAATAAAATTATGAATATGTATTTTTATTTATATTATCTATGCAAGCAGTCTTTTTTTTGTGGTAAAACATTGTGTCAAGTTGTGTGTGTTCATTTTATTATTCGAAGAGCTTTTATACGCTACGTTAAGCTGAAGTGATTATTTTACCAATAAAAAAATACACAAGAATGTATTTACTCATTGCCATTTGAAAGATGGTACAGAAGGGCTATAAAAGCTCCTCTCTCCTTCCTCAAGATGTTTCGAAAGCTCGGTATTGCATTTGTTTTCTTTTTGTAATGAGTTACAGATGTAGCCTACTGTGAGGGTATAGTATGATAAGTGCTTCGTGCCTGAGTGTCGTTCAGCTCGGACACTGGTTTGTCCTTTTTTGTTTGGTATTCGGTTCGGATTCGTTTGGTGAGGTGGCAAGAGCTGGCAACTAGCTAAGGAGCGTGGCGTGGCATTGGAGGTTAGATGGTAGTTTCCATTCACAGTACCGTCAGTTGCTCCCCAACCACTAGCCAGGATCCTACTTCTGTCGAGGGACGAATAGGAGAGGCATCCTTCATGTCCCGTTAGTGACTCCTGTGAGGTGTTCCTGCCCGAGTGGTACACGGCTGGCTAATATTACGGAACACCCGGGGATACATGAGAGGGCCAACACTCGAAGTTTTAACGTAGGGAAACTATCATATTTTATGAAGGGAACTTCTAAGGAACTTTTGTATGTATTTAACGGTGGTACAAACCTTTGGTGCTATGATTGTTATTGTTAATGTAATAAATTTATTATTATTTTTTGTTTTGTTTACCATTAACCCAACAGCAACACTTCTGATACCTGATCCCTGATTTATGATATAGCTATGTTCACCGGACTACTCCGTGTTTTAGAGAACCTGAAGTATTCACGCCTACAGAATGTTTGTTCATTATCTGTTTGAATGAACTGTATCATCAAATAGTATGGATTGTTTCTTTGGCCGCAAATAGTCATGATTTTTCAAAAGAGGCCAGTTCTGCTGTAATTGTCGCTTGGAGAACGACATGTGGTTCAAACGCCAACTTCCTAACACCAGAGCAGAGATTTTGTTTGTGTGCAAGAACTGATTCCTTGACGATGAAAATTTAGTATTTATCACCCAAATCAAGTTTCGAAGCCAAATTTAAACTGTCATTTTTGGTTTTAATGGTAGCCCTTTTGAATTTTGCTCATACAAAGTTATCGACAAGGCGACAGTGACATCAAACAGATTTATAAAAAATAAGGTCCTTCTAACAGAAACAATGATAAAAACTTGTATGTATGCACTCCTGAACAATGCTGAGCTCTAAATCTCATTCTGCCACCGGACTGAGACAAAGAAAACAAACAATTTGAACTACCTTCCCATGCATACGAAATTTCCTCAGTGTGAAAATGAATCAATACTTCATTTACAAAACCTTTCAACAGCACGCTCATCACTCCCCACCCTTCCCCATCTCACTCCATCCCATCCCAGCCAACCCTAACCCACTCAACCCCACGCCACTGATTTGATCCCATCCCGCCCTACCTTACTCCACCTCCTCGTCATCTTGCTTCATCCCCACCTCAGCTCATTTCATACACACGCACACTATACCCTGACACACAATAGCAGTATGACACGCTCGGGATTATTCATATCATAGAACAACACAGCACGCACAGACATAAACCTGATTTATGAATAGTTGTTTTTATAAGGGGTATGTCGTGCTCACAAACGGGCGAGAAGGTGCTGTACTGGTCTGCAGATCCAGCTCGTAAACCCAGTTCTTTTTCCGGGCATGTCAGACTTTAGGACGCATTTTCATTTCTGCATTTCACTATTCACCCAACACTAGAAAATGGAGACTGGTTTGTAAACCGATTATTGTGGGTTATGTTCAGGGGAAGACTGACATGAAAAAATAATAATGTCTTAATAACCATAATGAATACACTGGAACAGTCTGCTTCACACAACTGGCATGGGCGGTCAGCTCTACCGTACGCGTTTGAGCTGTTTGCGAGTCCTGAAGGGCAGCTGATTCATGGGACCAAGGACTAATACTGGTTGTTATTGGTTGACATTAACGAGGGTAGAAGCGAACTACCTCTACCCAATATTTCACGCACGGGTACGGATAGGTAAAGTTTGAAGTGTGCGGTGTGAGAGTGTAAATGTGGAACCTGTTGGAGCGGTTCTGTTTGGGACGGAGAGAATTTATATTAAGTCATGGAAGGAACCTGGACAGGGTGCGAATGTGAGAAAAAGCATGAAAAGACATAGTAATGCAGCCTCTTAAATATCCGTGCCCAGGAGGGGTTGAAAACAGATCAGGAGGACTTAAAAGGACATGCCCATCAACCCGACCGTCAGTGGCTCCATTAAATACTATGCAGTCAGTAAAGAAAAACTTCACTATTCTTTCTAGTTCTTCTTCTTCGTATTTTTACTTTTTCTGTTTCTTCTCACTATAATAATAATAATTATAATAATAATTAATAATAATAATAATCATTCATTCATTGCCAGACGCCATGTATCCCAAACGGGGTGGCCAAGGCTTAGAGTTAGTTGTTTTACAGGGAGGGGCACTAATCCTCCACCAACCCCACTTGACACGTAGGGGTTATCCCGAGCTAAGCCCTGTATTGGACTATATAGCCCCGCTAGGGTTACAGGAGCGAGCTACCACTCCCAGCCCGGCAGCCCGGGCGAGGCTCGAACTCGCAATCCCCCGATTACGAGTCCGGCGCGCTACCACTGTGCTACCGCGCCCCCAATTTCAAATAAAGATTCGAACCAGCACTTACAACTGCGTGAGTACAGCAGCTTACCAAGTGAGCTATTTAGGAACCTAGGCGGTCACCCATCTAAGTACTAACCAGACCCAACGTTGCTTAACTTCGTTGATCGGACGAGAAGCGGTGCTCTCAACGTGGTATGGCCGTTGTTGCTGCTGTCATCGTCGTAGTCGTCAGCATCAGCATCAGCTTAGGCGTCTTTCTAGCACCTCTTCCCTATTTTCTTTTTTCACAAATAATACATGCTTCTGTATATTCCACACTGATTGTGCAGCACTCTCGCCCTACAATTAGCCTAAGGGTCAAACCTTTCATCTTGTCCTCCGACGTAAAGTTTTGTTTTGTTTTGAAAATAGATTTACTTAATCCTTGTCCAATGTCAGCCTCTATGCCGAGTTTAGTCTTGGTGAGAACAAAGGTGCTTAAGACTCGATTTGGAAATGAAAATGGTCAACAATCACGAGATTTTATTACCCTGTGGCAAGGTATAGGGCGACGTCTACAAGCTCATAAGCGTAATAGTGTTAATTATAATTATATGTCGGGTTTTGGGTCTTTCATATAATGTGGGGTAGTTGCGTCCGGTGTGACAAAACATTGCATAAATGTGCAGTACCAAAAGAGAAATTGGGAAAAAAAGTACGCACATAAAATTTGGTTGATTCTCTCCATTTTCTCTTATTTTAACAATAGACAGATTAAAAGTATTTTCTTATAAAGATACTTTGTTGTTATCAAATACCTGTTTCACGTTAAGGAAGCAAACGTATACTTAGTACAGTATTTACTGCAGTCTTACAGAAGGCTTTCTACCAGACACATACATACATACATTTATATACAAACAAATATACATACATACATCATATAGAAAATCTTATTGATACATTATTTTACTTAAATGTAAAATTTGAACCTTTTATGCAAAATTTTAAGTACTTTAGAAGACCGTTTCCATAGATATAAGACAAGGACGATTGATTTTCATTGTCACACTCTCCAGAAACTTTTTTTTTTTTTTAATTAGATTTGTTATTGCATTGCTACTCAGACTAATTCTGTTTAAAAATAATTAAACTTGAGCATTATAACATCATAAACAACTCGGTCTCGTTGCTTCTTCTTCTTTTTTTTTTTTTTTTTCAACAATATGGTGGTGAAATTTGAGAGAAGCCACCAAGTAACACCAATTACTCTTCCATAAAATTTTCCAGTGACGCGCATAGGTCCACTGCAGCCTCAGTAGTTTTAGATATGACAGTTTTGGTTCTCTCTCTGGTACACCATGGCTTTCTTTCAGGAATATGGCGGGAGTTTTTGACAGTCACTTATGTAAAATAATTTTTCCAGTGGTTGTGTGTGTGTGTGTGTGTGTGTGTGTGTGTGTAGGTCCACTGAATCTGTATTAACAGTACTCTGTTTGGGTGCTAAATTTGATGCTTTTTGATTTTCCAGCATTATGACGGCGAATTTTAGGGTAATTCGCTTGACACAAGTATTTTTCCATGTAGCGTGCGTTGGTCCCGCTGCAGATTCAATAGTTTTCGATACAAGTTTCGCTACTGTGTTCTAATACGGGTTACAACTAGTTATTAATCAAAGCACCTCATCTTTGTGTACGGTAGGCTTGTTGTTCGTTTCGTCCGTTCAGTCAAAAGGCATTCGTCCAACTAAGCCACCCAAATGTCGCTTTTCCAATCCATGGCCCGAGGCGCAAGAGGGCTATTATTCCCAAAAGCCCTTGACGTCATTCATGTTCCATTCTTGGCGATAACTGACGACCTTATTTACACTCAAGCGAATACCTCGTTAGTGAATGGGTTAATGAAGGTTCTGTTCAGTCCATTCGATTGTTAGTGCCTTTCTTGAGCTGAATAAAGTCGTTTAGGTTAGCAAGAAGAATACAAATTAAAATAAACTGTCCTCTGATGGAAGGGCTTAACTCCATCTGCCCAAGAATGTCTCCTTCATTTTAGTTTCGCTAACTTCAGAATATTCAATTCAGCTTAAGAGACCCCATTCATAGCGGACCTTTGAAGGAAGGCAGTATCAATTCTGTCAGTTCATGACGTCTCCACGAAGATTAATATTTTTTTAGATAGCAAAAATATAAAATAAATCACGTCATTGCCAGTAAAGTGTTAACCACCTCACAAGATACCGTGTTTTAGAATTAGCTGATTCATCTTGGCGACCTATTTTATTTACATATTTTCTGATTTCCTGAAAGTGATTATATTCGGATTAGGAGACATATTCTTTACTATAAGGGTTTAATAAAACCCTCATTAACCCCTTCACTTGGAGGGTGCTCTCTCAAGATGAACTGTTATTGTTGTTTTCCTTAATCCTGGTCCTGGCAGTTGCGCTGCCAGATTTTAAATATATTCAGTCAATCAATCAATATATTCAGTCGCTAATCCTGGTCTGCCTCCCCGATTAGGCTCGCAAGCAACTGTTTCTGTGGGGCCGTCCTTGAGGTACAGTACAGAACATACACCGTGTGGGGAACTGGTGTCCCCTTGTGGTAGATAACGCCTCACCAGGGTCGGAGCAGGCCCTTCCCGCGGCTAGGTGTCGAGAAATAAGGGGGTTCTTGGCTCATAGGTGGACGCCACAGATGCCCCAGCCAGGGTGCACAACGCCACCACGTGTCAGCTCCCCGTCAGCGTCCACAGATGAGTAAATTTATTTGGAAAGCAAAAAGAATAATAAACAAGAAAACTGTGAGAATGAATGGGTAAATTTTTGCTACTGCTATTTGCTTTTATTCTGCTTAATTTTACCTTTCCACAGGGCAAGAATTAGGTATTGAGTTCACTAGACCCTTCACTTCGATAACGCCAAATTTCAGTTCATCCTTAATACCTCTATACTATTTTACTCAAGAAAGATTTCCCGGGGTGTTTGACTGCATGAGCAAAATAAAAGCAAAAGGAGTCATCACAGATTTCTTTTTTTTTTACGCAAGGGACAAGGAAGCAAAGGCGAGATGACAGCCATAATTGTTCTGGCCATGGAAAAAAACAAATATATAAGTAAAAGAGAACAAGATTTATGGTTCGTTCAACTCGAGACATCTGTACATATTGCGTTCAAAAGACTAGATGTCATAGGCAAAAGGAAATGCTGACAGAGGAAGACAGTTCAAGCTGATGTGTTGCATAAATCAAGGACTGAGAGTAGCATTTAATTCTTGGATTAGAGAGGTGGATAGAAAGGGGGTGAGAGCTTCCCGCCAGACGAATTCTACGCCCACGCCATAACAGGGGAGAGATGCAGCAGATAGTTCAGAAGAGCAGTGATGACGAATGAAACAGCGACAGAAAACAGAAGATGCAATACTTCGACGGAGAGAGAGAGAGAGAGAGAGAGAGAGAGAGAGAGAGAGAGAGAGAGAGAGAGAGAGAATTTTTTTTTTTTTTTTTTTTTTTTTTTGCGTTTAGCGCGAATGGCAACCCCAAACTGTAGAAATAGGTCACAGGTGTAAAACTCGTATAAAACACCACGAGAAGATTAAGTCCTGATTTACAACATACATGGCTGAATAAAAACTGCCAAGACATTTGGGCCATGCAGAATACGACGCTTGTATCGTGGTGGGTAGGTTGTTTCTCTTACTGTTGTGTCCCTTAGATTTCTTACTTATAATTCTCTTATTTATGTCTGTCTTACTTTTCTCTCATACTAATGTATCTTTTACTTAAGGCTCTCTTTTGTCTTTCTTACTTATTCCTGTCTTGCTTGTAATTCTCTTATTTACGTCTCTTACTTGAGTTTCTCTTACTAATGCCTATCTTATGTCTTTCTTACTCATTCGTCTCTTATGTCTCTCTTATTGTTTCTCTCATTTAAATCTCTCTTGCTTATGTCTCTATTACTTACGTCTCTCTTAGGTTCTGTTACTTATACATCTCCTATAATTTTACTTTTACGCTTCTCTTACTACTGGTCCACTACCTCTTGTTTCTCTTCGTGGAAAGACAAGGCACTGAGGGAATAGAAAGGAAAGCAAAAACAATTTCCAACATAGCTTGCCGGCATGAAAGCTTGGAACGTGACCCACAAACACGCAATGACGCATTCTGATCGACGTGCATCATTTATCAGACCATCAGCGGGAATGCAGTAATCTCTCTCTCTCTTGTCCATTTTCTTTCTCCCCACGAGTTAGGAGACATTCTTTTCTTTTTAGTTTGTTTTGCTACCTCTTTGCAAAATTATTCCCTCGTTCTTACTCCCTTCAGTCTGGTAAGTTGTATTATTTTTCCTGCTTTCTGTTAAGTTTATGAGGATTCGAGGAGAAATTTCTGGAACTGAAGAGGTTATGTACGGCCTTCATTGGTCCCTTAAGGTCAAGGTTTTCCCCTAAGCCGATAAGATGGACTGGAGGCAACATGACCTAACAGTAGTGATGGTGTTCATGATGTTTAGTCATATTACTCCGGCTGGAAAAGCCTCTATCTGAAAATGAAAAATAGTGGAAGTGAAGTTCATGGATGCCATTTTATTCCGATTTAATATGGTAACAAGTTTCACCCTTGTTACGAAAGTTGGTGTGAGATAGTAACCAGTAAATAAAAGCCAAATTAGCCGCTGATGCCAGGAATATTGGTGTTTAGAGCAGTTCAGTTGCAGGAGACTGACCGGATAATTGAACATGCTTCGTTATTTTAGCGAACGGTTTATTTTAGCCCCGAGGATTTATTCCACTACATAATGAAAAGAGTTACTTGCACTCATATTTGCCTATCAGCACTTGGCTGTAATATGCATTCAGGGAATAATCTAGTTGCGGCGTCCACTGACCACTGTCCTCTGTCATTTCTGTGTACCGGCAGAAACCAGAATTAGATCTGCTGGAGTTTCCTTTTTGCCGAATGATGATTTGGAGATCCGATACGCAAAAGGAACTCAGAATGTTGCAGAAGATTACTTTTCAAGAAGAAAGTAAAGAGCTGAAAATCCATTTGCAAACGTACAGTAACTTGGGGGAGTTATGCATGGCAAGCTTTGTCCAACAGTCCTGTACCAACATGATGGAGTGGCGTGGGATTACTGCTTGTAACTCTTCGCGTTAGTACTTGTTGGACGAATGTTGGTTTGGTGTCGGCGAGGTTATTTACGCAGGCTCCGATTAAATGATCGTGTATTTCTCAAGCAAGTCCCACTTCTAAAAGCTATTTTGGTATTACTGTAATTCCTTGAAAGACTCTTTGTGATGTATTTTGTGAGCCTGTATTCAAATGTTCTGCATTTACTAGCTAAAAATCACCAGATTAAAGTAATGCTAGAGAGTAATCCGAGTCAGCTTTTTAGTTACCTTAAAGTGGCTAGTACTGTGAAGGTAGTGAGGTGGTGGGAGCAAAAATTCCTTCGTCAGATCTGAAACACAATTAATTAATGGCCTTTGAGCAGTTAGACCTGTCACTTTAGACGTTCCTAACACAGAATCAAAGAAAAAAGCAGTTTAACTGTCGAGTGTTTGTTCAAATCCCAAATGCTTAGAACATTTTAAAAGTTAACACACACACACACACACACACACACACACACACACACACACACACACACACACACACACACACACACACACACACACACACACACACACACACACACACACACACACACACACACACACACACACACACACACACTTTCTTCCTTGCATCATCCAATTTCTTATATTCTTACACTGTCAGTTGATGGTATATTTTATCTCCTGTGTTCTAAGCTTACACATTCTCACCATTTCCAGTTTATTTTGTTGGCTTAAGTAGAGACTTTAGGGAGGAAAGGTGTTGATATACGAATATACACTTCCATCCCCAAGAAGGTTTGATTTCTTTCCTCCTTACGCTATTAAACTGCAATTAATACTCGCTCTGCTCAGCATTTTCATTTTTCTGTTTTTGTTATATTTGGATAATTTTCTGCGCCTTTTGAATTGAAGGAAAAAATAAGATCACTCATTACTTTTCTACCTCATATTTTGCATCAACAATAAATTCTTGGCCACACCCATGGATAATAACCTGAGAACAACACGAACTGACCGAAGTCAAGCAATGAGGAATTGATCCACTAAGTTAAAACAGGGCAACGGGGATATCAGAAATGGTTCGAGTGTCGCACACATACTCCAGGGCATAGTTAATTATTCTTCAAAATTCTACATGTTTTTTTTTTTTTAATTCAAGTTAAGAAGAATGTCTGTAACTGATGGGGCTAATAGCAGTCTTAAAGTTTTTACAGCAGTTCTTCTCACCGTCATACTAGTAACTTACAGTAAATTTTGACTCCAGATTTTAGAGGTCATTCAAGATATTTAATTCTCTAATAATACAATTCTATTCACCTCTCCACTTTTTTTTTTCTTTCCTATACCATCCACTTGCCATAAAGTGTGCCTGCCACCCATGCGTAATTTACCAGGAATAGGAAGAACTGACTCATGGCGACCACGGGTGTAATGATCCCACCGAGCAGGGAAGAGACCACGGGGAAGCTGGGCATGGTTAGATATCTTAGCTGGTACTCTAGAGGGTGTATGCGTCGAACCCCGAAGACGTTGTAGATCCAGATGGCGCCTGACGCAACAAAGAGGGACAGGAATATGCAGTCAGTGTTGGAGAACCTGATGAGGAAAAGGTAGTTGATGGTATGACATGAAGGTAACAAAAGTAAAGCTGTGTATATCATTAGGCTGTATGTTACAATTTATTCGATGAATATTTAATTTTCTCAGATATTTACATTTCAAGACAAGACTGAATATACTGTTGGGAAAAAAAGTCTCCATACAGAAGAAAAGTTTCATGAATGATAAACAGTTTGGATATGCAAAGTTTAAAAGAGAATGTTCCACTTGCTCTTTCTCGGTTGAACGTTTGAGTAAACCAGGTGGTTTAAACTTGCTTAGGGTTATTGCAGTTTCACATCATAAAACTTGATGAACTAATAGCTTTAATATGAAAATACATAAGTATACTACTATACCTTACCGAGAGCCAAATTTAACAATAGCTATTATAAAATGCCCGGAAAAAACATTATAAAGGAAACTGCAATAGAACTGGCATGTTTTCTCCCAGTTTTATTCAATCCGAAAGTTGCACTATGAACAAGAATTACTGTACATAAAATAGAGTCTGAAAGAGAGGAAATCATGAAGATGTCAGTAAGGGATCTTTATTTTCAGAAACTGACCCAGTGTTGAAAGGATAATACCACAGGTGACGTTCCCTAGAGAAACTGCCTTTAATGACTTGCATAATATGTAGTGTTTTATCTCGCATGCCATATCATATTAAATAATAAAGAAAGAGGGTAACTGTCAATTGTAAAGTTGCTTATCAGAACAGATACTGCATCAAGTAAATAAATAATGTAGAAAACGAAGAGTCCATGTGGTTATTTTATGATTTGTTTATTATGGTGTTTGAAGCTCTTTCACATGGCTTTAGAACTGGACTCCCATGAGAGTTGTTATATGATGGGTATCTGGTGATGATTGTGGAGGATGAATGGATAGCGAAGAGAGGATTTAGGATGTAGAAGGATGGAATTGGGTGTGAAGGTTTGAGAGTAACCATGGACAAAAGTGATGATATTTATTGGATTTATTGCAGGAGAGAGAGAGAGAGAGAGAGAGATTTGGATGGATGGATGGACGGATGGATGGGGCAACACTGTATTGATGTGAGATGGAAGGGGTCAGCAAAAGGAGGATGATTATGTACAAAAAGTCTCCATGTTCCCCCAACTCCCACATACATGCAAGATAGCCATACTTCACACGGGGAAAACAATGTCCATGGGCAAAGTCAGTTTCTACGCAGAGTTAGAGACGGAGTCAGGTAAGCACACGTTCTCTGGGAAGCATATTAAGCAAGTGATGAAATTCTTAATTCCAAGAAAGGACCCAAGTGGAGAACGTCAAAGATTTCTAGATATGGTGAAGGTGTGAGCTCTGGGTTATTGACGATTAGGGAATAGATTTCTGGACGACTGTGGCCAATATATTCAGTAAAAATAATAAGCTGTCTGCTACCCTAGTCGGATATGACACAAGTCAGAAACCAAGTGTGCCATCGCCTCATCCAATGACTGATGGTGGGTGGGGGAGGAGAAAACGGGGAAATTGATTCTTTAATAATAACTCTATTTCTATTGAGAACTGTTTGACAGCTTGGCGTACAAAAACAAACTGCAAACAATCTTAACAGTTAAGCTGAAGGAAGTTGATGAATTCTGTACCTAGATATTCCAAGAATCCCTGTGGACTCGGGTGATGCCATGATCTGTGAAAGGAAGAATCATTATCATAATCATCATCAGTGTCATTGTTCCAAACCAATATCCTTCATAAATCTCAATAACGTTTTGACACTTCCTAACCAGGCAGCAAAGACAAAAGTCCAGCACTAGCAAGAAGTAGTGTACGGTCCATTAAATCTGCACGGATTCTGTGTTAATTTTCTTTTTTGATAACTTTCTCTCTGTCTGTCTGTCTCATTATATACATATACATATACAGTATATTTTGATTGACGGTCTGCATGTGTGTGTGTGTGTGTGTGTGTGTGTGTGTGTGTGCTTGCTAGCATCTATCCCTCTACCACAGTACAGCCTGGTATTGCTCAAAGAGATGAAAATTGTAATGGTTTCTTTGGTTTGTGAAGGTTTCATTACCTGTGGACTGTAAGAAAAACTGGAGGCTTTGAGGCGGTCGTTAGATGAGTGAAGTTGGCCGTCAAAGCATATTCTAAATCCAACGTAGCAGCACTGAAAGCCAAGGGAATAATTATCACATAATAAGTCAGAATATGATAAGCATTATACTACTTCTTTCATTCTTCAATTCTGATTAATATATTACATGTACTGGTTAAGAAATGAACAGGTCAGCAATGTTTATGGAAGTTACTCATTTTTTTGTAATATCTAATAACAAATTACTGAAATTAGTAAGTCAATATGTAGATAATCCACATATATCCTTGAATGTCAACCTTTGCTACTGAAGAAATTGGAAATTATGTAGCTGTTGAGAAAAGTATGATGAAGCACAAAACCCAGTTCATGTTTGTGACTGAATACTTTAATGTAAAAATGACAGAAAAGTTGACAAAACTGTAAATGGAGACTTTAATGCAAAAGTGAGAGAAAGGTTGACGAAACTGTAAATGGAGACTTTAATGCAAAAGTGAGAGAAAGGTTGACAAAACTGTAAATGGAGACCTTAATGCAAAAGTGAGAGAAAGGTTGACAAAACTGTAAATGGAGACTTTAATGCATAAGTGAGAGAAAGGTTGACAAAACTGTAAATGGAGACTTTAATGCAAAAGTGAGAGAAAGATTGACAAAACTGTAAATGGAGACTTTAGTTGAAAAGTAGATGAGAAGAAGGTTGGTGAAACTGCTATGGGAATGTTGGAAAATGGATAAAAGCAATGCTTGAGGCGAATTAATAGTGGAAGTTGCAGAAGCTGACAGGGTAAAGAAATCTTCATCCAGCTAAATGAAAATCAAATGTGAGCTTGGAACAGGCAGAATGATAAGCATATTGGAAAGAAAATATTTCATATTCATTTGCATAGCACAAACCAGTACAGGAAAGAATGTAACGCCACTGAATAGAGTAAGTAAACAACAATGGAATGATGAAAAGTCAGGCAATAATAGGTCCAGTCGAGACAAATGGGCTTATTTCAGTGGGAGGACCCAAACATTGTAGCCAGGAGAGAAGGTAACGGAGCTTAGTTTCTTAATTTAAAATAGGACTTTTTGGTGAAGGACATAGTTACTGAAATAGAAAAAGTAAAAAAAAAAAAGTGACATTAGTTCATTAAGCAGCTCCAGAACTAGGAGGTAGAAAACGCCTCACTACCAGCATTAACCCGCCCCGTCCCGACCACTTTTTCACCACTGGTACCCCCCAATCCCGACCATTTTAGGACCCAAATTTTTTTTGCTAAACCTTTCGCTTTTGGTCAGAAACAATGCTCAATCATGAAGAAAATGTTCACCGGGGTCCATAAGTGGCCTAAACAGGTATACCTTTGTCACACCTAGTACCGTGTTCTCTGTAGGTGGTCTGAGGCTCTCACGTTTTCTATGGTATTATAAGTCTAGGAAACCAATGAAAGTAAGTAGATATGTATTTATTACAAACATAAAAACATGTGATACAAGAGTAAATTGGATTCTATACAAAAATAGAGGTGAAATAAGCATTGTACCATCGTGCGAATCGAGCGAAATCGGCCAAACTGTTCATGATGAATCGCTAACATTGCTGAATCATGATACATATCATTTTTTCTACTTACATAATACATCTCCAATAACATTATACCATTTTACATTTTACTGAACTGTTTTTACGTATTCACAGGCCTTTCCATAACATTTAGCGTAATGTTAGCGCTTATTTACGTAGTGAGTGAACTCGCTGTGACTGTTGTTTCATCTCGTATTGTGTTTTTTCAACTTACATAATACTTTCCTAATAACATTATACACTTTTCCACTTTAGAGAACTGTTTTGAGATAGTTTCAGGCCTTACGTAAATATTTAGCGTAATAATAGCGCATAATAACACAGAGGGTGAAGTTGCTATGAGTATTATTTCAACTTACAACCTTTTTTTGTATTTATATAGTAACTTCTCCACTAACATTACACATGTTTCCACTTGATATAATTGCTATCACATAATTGGAGACCTTACTATTCTACTGAGCGTCATATTATCGCATATTTACACAGTGAGTGATATCGCGATATCATTTGTTTTCATCTTACACTAGTTTTCAACTTATAAATTACTTTCCTACTAACATTACACCCTTTTCCACTTTATATCATTCCTATCACATACTTACAGACCAGAATGTTCTACTGAGTGTAATATTTTCGCAGATTTACACAGTGGGTGTACTCGTGACATCAATTGTTACAACTTACACTATTTTTCAACTTATACGTTACTTTCCTGCTAACATTACACCCGTTTCCACTTTATATTCTTGCTATCACATATTTACTGACCAGAGTGTTATACTGAGTGTCATATTTTCGCAGATTTACACAGTTGGTGTAGTTTTGATATCACTTCTTTCAACTTACACTATTTCTCAACTTATACATTACTTTCCTGCAAACATTACACCCGTTTCAACTTTATATAAGACTTAGAAAATACTGACTGGCCTTACCATTATACTGAGCGTCATATCGCCATCCCACACAGTTTCAGTAGTGTAGGAAGTTATGGTACTCTCTGAAACATGGCTGAAGGCACAACGCAACATTGGTGGTGGTGGGGGAGGTTGGGGAGGTGGAGAGCGGCGCCTTTCATCACTCGCACTTCTCTTCCCTCTCCCTTTTCCTTTACCCTTTTCCTTCCCATTCCTTCCTTTCCCCACATCCTGGGGCTGTGGGGAGGAAGTCTGGGAATATTGTGTGGCGAAAGACGTGCTGGGGAGTGGCTCCACCTCCTCTCCCCTAGGCCTACGTGCACCACGTGCTCATGCTGCCTCCCTCACACCACTTTCCCTTTCACCCCACACTCCCGCCACACCACTTTCCCTTTCACCCCGCACTCCCACCACACCACTTTCGCCTTCCCCAGACAAAACACTAGGACCATACCTTATTTGCCTTCTCGCCCCACCTTCTGATCCTCGGGGTGAGATTTTTTCCTTCCCCAACCACGAGGCAACATCACGTCCTAAGCCGCCGTCCTCATCCTCGTCCTCATCAGAATCTCTCTCTAGGGGATGGAGAGAGGTCCGTGAAGGTGGTTTGGGTGCAGGCTGGCCTTCCCTTGCCTTACGATACGTGACATACCGCTTTTCCCGGGGCGAAGGGACCTCCTCATCACTGCTTGTTATTTCCTCCTCAGGCTGCACGTAATCTTGATCCACCACATCATCATCAAGTGGAGAATCACTATCTCCAGTGAAGGCATCCAGGGCGGATTGTATTTCGTCATCTGAGAGACCTTTACGCGCCATGTCTGACCTGGGTCACTGCTAACAGGTGAGTGGCCGAGACAAGGGCCAGCGCGGGTCACGCGGGGTCTGGGATTCTGCCCGCCTGGCAGCAGGTAGGGGAGGCTTGGGTAGGTGGGCGAATCGAAAATCTCGCGCGAATTTTGAAAATTGTGGAAATTATGAACCTTGCAATTGCAGGACGTTGAAGTACGTCAACGGGATTGGCAGTGACAAAACGTGAGGATGTGGACGTACGTCGACGGGATGCCACGGGTTAAATTTCCAAATCTCAAAAGCGCTTCTACTGAAAATTAGGAACAAAATCAAAAGTACAATAAAAATCAGCCTGAGTTAGCTGAAGTTAAACAGAAAGTCAGTGATGAAAAATTAAGATAACCTGAAGTATAAGATGAAAAAAAAAAAAAAACTGCAAAACTTTATACAATGAAGGGGAAGAGAAATCTAAATCCTACTGCTTCCTCTGAAAGACCAGTAAAGAAGTTCCCAATAGAATATTTTTTTATCAACTGTAGCAGAATCTTATAAATAATTTTAAAGCAATTCTATCATGACTGAAGAGTCAGTTCAGGTTAGTGAATGGTAGAAACAATGATTCTTAACATTGCATTTGAAAGAACAAAGAATATCTTGAAAAGAATGATGAAGGGCAAGGCAAAAATCAACCATTCTTGTTAAAGGTACGGATGAGTTTACAACGAAGGAATTTGCAAAAGTGCTTATGATATGCTCAAAGGTCTAATCAATATTCAAAATATGAAACTATGCATATGTTTTGCGTATTCACACAAAATGCGACATAGCAGATCTAAAAACTACCGTCTAATAAGTCTTCTCCCTGTTTTTGAGAAGCTTTACACCTCGGCTTAAAATACAATGATCAAATTAGTCTAACACTATGTGCACCTCCACTGAGAGAACAAATCATATTTTCTAGTGGGTTACTTGACAACTTACCATATTCCCGTTATGAGACAAGCGATTGGGAAGACTTCATATTATGGGATTATAGGGAACCTTTGTGTATAGCTTTTATTCCTTATGAGAGTTTCCTATTTTGATGCAGCAGCAGTGCCTATGGTAATTTGGGTACAAGGGATAGACTGTTAAAATTCTAAAAAAAATAATATTTATAGAGAAAGCTCTGTCAATCTGAAACACCTAAGGATAATCGGAAATTGATACTGCGATAGGAAAGGACTTAACCTAAACGGTTAGTGGTTGGACAATCTTCGATGTGCTGATGCCACAGTTCTTTTTGCTGAATCGTGGCTGAAACCACAAGAACTGATAGTAAAAAGTCAGTCTGATCCTATGCTTAAATATGAATATAAAGAAGAAGAAAGTTGTGTTTAATAGAAAAGTTCTGTCACTTCCAGCAATAATAGAATGTGTTGAGATGGCTAAGACAAGCAGCTCCAATTTCAGGTCACAATGTAATCAAGCCAATAGAATGAATGAGATGGAGGTGTCTGGTAAACAAAGGAACATGATGGAGGATATTGAGTTGCCTTTGTCATTCAGTTAATTTCCTCGGAATGATGATGATGATGGTAATGATGATCTCCATTCTATAATTACACTAGTGCGTCAATATGTCGAAATAATGATCCCTAGCACATCAGTTTTCCACCTTTGAAACTAATTATAATCCCATGCTTTCTCCAGCACCATGGCGTCTCTTTCAACTATATTTTCGCTGATACCGCCAGTCGTATATATTCAGTATAATTAGGAGTGGCTCCTCCTGGTAAAAGGCTATAACACATTCAACCCAGGGACGTATTGTTACATATTCTTGGTATTCCTACGATTTTATTCAGAGCAGTTGCGAATGTTTGAACTGGAGAGGTTGGATACCACCTTCGTTAACACTGACGCCCCCATCAGTTTCTTTAACTCTATAGACCCCAGTGTTACCAAGAGGTGACGGTTTGGGTTATTTTTATGTCTTAACCAGAAGCTAACCCTAAGGTGGGAACCTGCGAGCGTCGCAACTGAAGCCATAGGCGCAGGGGAGTACGTTCAGCATCTTCCACTCTAGATCGACCGCACAGTAACCCTGATCTCTCCAGGGTTAACCTTTTAACAGGACGAGAAACTCCCCGAAGCTGGAAAAAAAAAAAAAAAAGTGCATCCCCTGAGTGAAGGGATTACTGTAGGCTGTTTTTAATTCCTTCAGTCACATACACCCTTACAGAGGCGAATATAATCGTCCGAAGTAGCCTGAATGAAATTAAAATACACCATCCTACTAAAGGCATTAGCTAAGAAAAATGAACACAAATACATTCTGGAGAAACAAGGATGAACTAACAACGAACGATGTCACATTATGCAGTGGCTCAGAGG